>NC_052359.1:3971999-4186156 GCF_009727055.1 Benincasa hispida | reverse complement strand
TTCTGGATTGAATCGAGTTCTTGAACGGATCGAGTTTTTCACAGTGGGGATCAAGGATGAAGTTCTGGACCGAATCGAGGATCGAGGATCAAGTTCTAGCATAAAATTTTTACTTTCAGCATGAGATAGTACCTTCAATTACCCAAATTGGCTCGTACGTGCAAAACAAATTCAGCTTTTATATATGTCTCTAGAAAAAGGTCTGAAAGAAATTTTTTAAATAATAAAAAAATAAAAATAAAAATAAAAAACTAAATTTTAATAGTAAATGAGGAGGTATAACTATACATTTCACAAAATCATTTGGCTAATCTAAAATGTCTCTCGAATGATACCCATAAGAATTAAATTCAAAAGCAGAATGTTTAAGAGTTGATTGAAATCCAAATATAAAACGGGTCTAAAAGGGTGAGAGGATCCAGTCATGATTGAAATCCAAACATAAAACGGGTTTAAAAGGGTGAGAGGATCCAATCACTAACCTTGAATCATTAGCTTCAAGTGTCCAATAATTTTGAGAGAGAGACAGAGACAGAGACAGAGGGAATTGGTAGACAAAGACCTGGAGTGAAATCCATAAAACCTAGGAGTTGAAATTGAAACATAAGAGAGAAAGAATAAGAAGAGTGCACGTTCTTACCTACAAAAGAAAATCTTCTTCATGTAACTTGCGAGCCCTAGATTTTGGAGCTGAGAAAATGGAAACTTGCAGATGCTATTTGGAGGAAAAAGAAACAATCTCACTCTAGAGGGGGAAGGAAAGTAAAAGAGCAAATGGGCTAGGATAGGAATTCTTAAATTTACCCTTTTCAATCCGTGCACGTAGCAAAAATTTTTCATTTTCCTCTTTTTTTTTTTATTTTCCTCTTTTTTTTTCATATCATTTCATAGCTTATTTTAAAAAATGATATCCTTAAAGGCTATAAAAAAAATTATTGTCGTGAGTATTGGGAAAGTTTTTTGGGGGGTAAAAATTGAAAATTTTGGACTTACTTCAATATTATTATAAAAAGAGATAGTTGCAAGTATAGCAATCAGACCCATAACATTAATAATATTGCATGATAAAAAAGAATTTACAGATATAATAAAATTTAGATCAAACTTTCAAAATTTTATTAATGATAGACTATGTCACTAGTAGGAATCTATCAATGTTAGGTTTTGTTAGATTTGTAATTCTTTAAAAATGTTATTATACACCTGATTATTAACTTTAAGAGTTTTACTCATTGTATTTATTACTACAATACAAAAAAAAATAATTTTCATAAATACCATTTTTTATGGTTAAAAAATCCAATTTGTTGAAGTATACCATGGTTAAAAAAATAACATTGAAATTTTGGAATATACCCAAATCAAGGTTTATATAAATACCCATTTTATTATGTTGGATGGGTATTTTAATTATTTTTATTGTTTAGGTAAAACCCCAATAATTATCTAAAAGGAAAGAGTGAAAAGAATCCTGATTCAAAAACCTTGTTGGTTAATGCTAATTCACAAACTAGATGTGAGGATCGTCTAAAGAACGTAGGAGGGGTATATAATGAGCAATCATTAGGAAAAATAAATTTAAAAAAAAAAAAAATTAATGAAAATGTTCCAAAATCACTGATTCCTTTTTTTTTCTATAAAGGTATTGAAATTAAAATGTGAGGTGGGAGAATCAAATCGTTGACCTCGATAGTACAAGCACTATACCAGTTGAATTATACTCATGTTGGCAATCCCTTAAATTTTAAATAATGTATATATATTTAAAAAAGAAATGAGAACATTGAATTTCTATTTTGGTTATTTTTTTTATAACAATATATGAGGTGGAAATTTAAACTCTAACCTTTTATTAAGAGTATATGACTTAATCAGCTTAGTTCAAGTGGTCAATTTGAACATTTAAATTTAAAAGAAAATTAGTAGGTCATCAAATCGTATATTAAGTAATTGTCAACATGGATATAATTGAGTGGTTAAGTTTAAATCTTCGTTTGGCATTTGTTATAGCCAAAAAAAAGGGCAATGTAGCATAATATATGATAACTATTTGAATAAGTTAGAAAAGAATAAATTGAAAAGGTTGAATAAGTTTAGATTTGATGATCTTTAAGGAAAATCATTATAATTTTTGTTATAAATGTCCACCTTATAACTTTTTTTATTATTCTTTGAAGTTTTAAATCTGTGCTAGATCAGCTGCCAAAAAAAAGTATTATTTCAATGAAGGTGTCAAAATGTTGGAATCTCTCATTTCATGTCAATTCCAAAAAAGAAAAAAAAATGAATACTAAATCTTCATGTGTATATTTTTTATTTCTTTTATATTAACTACAATAATAGAGTGTATTTGTTTTGGCCACGTGATTAACTAGACCTTATATAGGATTTATATAAAATTTGCTTAATCATGGTCACAAAATAATATAGAGCAATGAGTAGGTGCATCCTAAACTGCACCTAATTCCATATTCCTCTTTTCTTTACACAATAAAAAAGAATGATAAAAAATTATTTTAAAAAAAATTGACACGTGGCAATTTTTATTGAATAACTATCTGGACATACAAAGATAGGTACAACCTAAGTAGCATTTAAATTTTTCTCAATAATATATCTATAAGTCGTCACAAAATAATACTTCAATTGGTCATTTTGTGGGTAATAGAAAAACTTCATTCTGACAAAGGCTGGAGTTTTGTTAGGATAGGATATAAAGTTTTCTTTTGTGTGTATTAAATGAGAAATTTTGGACCAATCACAAGTCACCACGTCATTTGCTAAATTAACGACGAATTTCTAAATCATTGACTTTGGGTTCAATTAGAAGTTGACAAATGTCCCGAATTGAATTGAAGACAAGTTTCGATGACGTCATGTGGATGAATCAGATAAGATTAAATTGGTCCAATTTGATATTACTATTTGGGCTTAAAGTCTAAACTACACAAAAAGTTAAATTGGACCCGAATTCCAGATCAGGCCTGGCCCAAGAGTCAGGTCCATGGACCAACCAAGCCCACGAAGACCACCTGAGAACAATATAAATAGAGAAGTTCTCTTCATTTGTAAAGGCAGCATTTTCTACACTCAGAAGACCCAGAGAGAATTCACTAACAAGCAGAGGACTCCCAAGACTCCTGAAGCTGCACTCCTATAAGGTAGAAGACCTTTGAAGACACAAATACTTCTACTTCAAGCTTCCAAGACTCTTGAAGCTGCACTCCTATAAGGCAGAAGATCTTTGAAGACACAAATACTCTTTTAAGACTTCTACTCCAAGCTTCCAAGACTTCTATTTCAAGAATGTTCGGTGCTTTCCTTCTCCAAGTCAAGCATATTCACCCAACTGAGAGAGAATCAAAGGATCAAGTATTAGAGATCGAACCACATCGCATCAAATCAACTCCAACATCAACACCAACTCAAGTTCAACTCCACGAAACACATTTCTCCGAAAATCTCGTGTGAACAAATTGGCACGCCCAGTGGGATCTCTCTACCTCTCATCTCTCTCCCGTCATCCGAGTCAACAAATCTACAAATGGCACCAAAGAAAGTTTCATCCAAAGCTACCGTCGCAAGCAACACTTACATAAGCTCTGTCATCACGGAGGAAATTTGGGGCCAGCTGATGGAATTTCCTAAAGGCGGGATCGTCATCAGAGAAAATCCCTTGTTTGAAAACTATGCTTCTGTTACTGATCTTTCAGAGAAATAATCACATTTTGATGTAGTGTCTGTCATGATGACTGGCGTAATGACTAAGTCGACCATGACAGAGATGGGGGTAAAGATAAATCTCCTAATGAAGGTTGTAGAGGAGCGAGATCATGAAATCGCTACTTTAAGAAATCAGATACAGGCTTGACATACTGCTGAATAGTCAATCCCCAACTACAAAAGCCAATGACAAAGGAAAGATTGTCTTGCAGAAAAGTCAGCCACCACAATCCACCTCTGTTGCCTCCCTGTCAGTTCAAAAGCTC
Source organism: Benincasa hispida (assembly GCF_009727055.1). Classification (NCBI taxonomy): domain Eukaryota; kingdom Viridiplantae; phylum Streptophyta; class Magnoliopsida; order Cucurbitales; family Cucurbitaceae; genus Benincasa; species Benincasa hispida. The sequence goes on along the minus strand of NC_052359.1, from coordinate 4,182,167 downwards.
CAAGATATGATCACAAACTCCATAAGAGCTCAATACAAAGGACCGTTGCAAAGCTTCTTTATGTACTCCAAGCCATACACCAAGAGAATCGACAACCTCAGAATGTCAGCTGGGTATCAACCTCCAAAGTTCCAGCAGTTCGATGGAAAGGGCAATCCAAAACAATATGTTGCACACTTCATTGAAACCTATGAATGCAGGAACCAGAGGAGACCAGCTAATCAAGCAGTTCGTTCGTACCTTGAAAGGAAATGCTTTTGATTGGTATACTAATTTGGAGCCAAAAGTGATTGGCAGTTGGGAACAACTAGAAAGGGAGTTCCTGAACCGCTTCTACAGTACAAGAAGTATTGTTAGCATAATGAAGTTGACCAACACCAAACAGTGGAAGGGAGAGACAATCATCGATTACATCAATCGATGGAGAGCTTTAAGTCTGGATTGCAAAAATAGACTTACTGAATTATCTGCAGTGGAGATGTGCACTCAAGGCATGCACTGGGAGCTTCTCTACATCCTACAAGGGATAAAACCTCGTACGTTTGAGGAGCTGGCAACACGCGTTCATGATATGGAGCTGAGCATTGCCAATAGGAGAACTAAATATTTCCTAGTCTCTGAAGGGAGAAAATAAAAAAATGATGCCAAGGGCACTGAAAAGATCGTGGGTAGTCCCACAAAAGAATCTATGGTCATTCATGTGACCCTACTGAAATTTTCCTCCAAAGGAAAACAAACAAAATTTGAAAGAAGGCACAATGAGGGCGAGAAGCGTCGTCCAACTCTTAAAAAATGACAAGAGAAGGTTTATCCATTCCCTAACTCTGATGTGGTAGATATGTTAGAGAAACTTCTAGAGAAGCAACTTATTCAGCTACTGGAATGCAAGCGGCTGGAACAAGAAGGAAAAATAGATGATCCTAACTACTGCAAGTATCATCGGGTCATTAGTCACCCAGTTGAAAGGTGCTTCGTGCTAAAGGAACGAATTATGAAGTTGGCTCGTGAAAAGAAGATTGAGCTAGATTTGGATGAAGTAGCTTAGACAAATCACACTACAGTAGCGGTGACTACAAATGTTCCAATATTGTCTGTGTCCCATGCTCAAAGACAAAGTCCGATCCAGTTTGGAGAATTCAAGCCTATAGTTGTTTGGTTCCAACAAGAGATTCAAAAGACAAATTCCGAAAAGAAAGATGAGCTTGTTGAAGATGACAACGAAGGGTGGATAGTAGTGACCCATCGAAAGAGAAGACAACCAAATTCCACCCAAAAAGAGTCGCCTTCCTATCGAAGCTATAGAAGAAGAAACAAGACTCATAAAAAGAAAGGCAAAAAGAAGACATGGAAGCCTAAGCCTGCTAAGAAAGAAGACAAAGATTTCCCTCAATTCTAACGGCCGGCAACTTCGGCAGAATTTCTCTCAATAAGCTTTCTCAATAATTATCCAGAGAAAATATCAGAAGTTATTGCATGTCACACTGTCGGCATAGTGGAAGTCGACAACCATCATGTGACTGCTGAAGAAGTCAAAAACTCAGAAGAAATAAAGCAAAGAAATTCTATCTTCGATCGTATTAAGCCTTCAAGTGCTCGATCTTCAGTTTTTCAAAGATTGAGTATGGCCACGGTAAGAGAAGAAGACCAATATCCAACGACTACTTCTGCTCGAACTTCAACCTTCAAAAGGCTAAGTATATCGACATCAAAGAAAGATCAACCTCCAGCATCTGCTTTTGATCATCTCAAGGCAATAAGCGATCAACGTAAAGGAAGGATGAAAATCTTGAAGCCAACGTCATTCCATGAAGAAAACAACGACGAAAAGATTCACAGTCGTGTCCCTTCACCCATGAAGAGGAAATTTCTATTGACATAAGTACAGAAGGTTCCTTGATCGTGAAGCCAAAACTCATCATATTGACGATATCCCTACAAATGAAGAGGATAATCAAAACCCATGAATGAAATAAGAGCTTCTTGAAGTTTAAATGAAGAAGCTCCTCATCGCAAAATCGCCTAAACTTGCATGATGCTCCAGCTCGCATGAAGCTTAAAATGTGAACGGCCAAAACAAATTGTTATAAACTACGTTACGACTTGATCCCTTTCATTATAAAGGGTATTAGGCAACTTATAGAAATTTAAGTTCAGTCGCGCATAAAAAGCAAAAAAAAAAAAAAAAAATTCTTCGAACTTACATTATGACTTGATCCTATCATTTAAAAAGGGTATGTAGGCAGCTTGAAAGAAACTTCAAGTTCAGTCAGTAAAAAATAACCCTGAAACTACGTCATGATTCGATCCCTTTATTTAAAGTACGAATGAAACTTAAAAAAAATTTAAGTTTTAGTCCCATCAGAAGAGGTACACAACCACCCAAGTAATAGTACTAACAAGATTGATGAATGATCATTACCCGTCAAAGAATGACACTTCAGATTGAAGAATGTTCATACCCTATCGGGGGCAACACAATGGATTGGAACATGTTCACCCTCGTAAAGGACGCCAACACAGTAAAAATAAAAGGCAACACACGTGGAATGCGCTTCGCTTCTCTTTAAAAAGTAACTTATATGCTCCTCCATCTTCAAGTTAGAGGCTCTATCGATGCTTTTTCCATCTTTAAGTTCAAAGGCTTCGTGATGCCTCTCCATCTTTAAAGTTCAAGATTGGTGTGCATGGCTCGGCTCCCATCTTTAATGACTTGGTTTTACAAATCATGAACGCAGCTTCGCTTCATTCTCCAAGTTCGTGGCGTGGCTTCGTTCATCTCCAAACTGACGACGTGACTTTTTGCTCCATCTCAAAGTCATGGTGCGGTTTCATTTCCCTTCTTCCAAAATATTGGTACAACTTCACACCTCCTCTCCAAATTGTGTAGCTTCGCTCCTCTCCAAAAATGTGGGTGTGGTTCCACCTCATATACGAGATCAAAGTTTAATTTGTCTAGCTCTACCTCATATGCGAGGACGATCTCTAGTCCATCCGGCTCCACCTCATATACCGAGGACAACTCCGGTCCCATTTGGCTCCGCCTTGTACGCGAGATCGACTCCTACCCAACCTGACTCCGTTCAAATCTTGATGGCACATTCTTTCTATCTTCAAGGTTTGATGGCATATCCGCCTCATCTTCAAATACTCAATGGCATATTTCCCTTATCTTCAAATTTTGATCAAGGAGTAACATAACAAGGCAAACCTTTCGAGGATCCTCCCTAGGGTGTCGAATCGAGAGAGTTGTATGTCTTTGCAGGGCCCTCCCATGACGATCAGGCGATACATCGAGCGATGCTACAAGTAGACCCTCTTTCAAGGATCTAACTAAGGGTGATCCGAATGAAGAGTGTTGCAAGCCTTTGCGGGGCCCTCCCATGGACCGATCACGATACACGAGCGGCACTACAAGGTAGACCTTTCGAAGATCCTTCCTAGGGCTGATCGAAATGGGAGATTGTATAGCCTTTGGCGGCGGCCCTCACCATGACCATCAGGATGTTACGAACGGTGATAACAAAAGTAGACCTTTGGGATCGCCACCTTAGGGTTGATGCGAATGTTGAAAGTTGCAAGCCTTGTGGGACCCTTCCTATGTACGATCGCAGGAATACACGAGTGCAACCAAAGAATGGTGCGATGAGATTAGTAAAAAAAACTTGTTTTTGTTGTGCTTCTTTCTGGTATGCACCGTAATCCTACAAAAAAAAATTAGTAGGGGGGCAAGTTAGTAATTAAATAAATAAAATAAATAAAAGGAGAGCAAAAAAAAAAAGAGAGAGAGAAAGTGTCGGAAAAAAAAAGAAAGAAAAAATATTATATGAAAACAAAAAGGAGGGAAGCCCTAAATTCCCCATCTTTCCTTCTTTCTTCTTTCTCCTCACTTCCTAACTGCAAATTCAAGGCTGATTTGCAATTACGAGTCCGATTGACAAAGGATGTAAGAATGTAAGATCGAAAAGAAAATCAACAAATTCAAAACTGCAAAGGACGTAAAAACGAAGGAATCACACTACAAGATGAAGAAGAGCACTTGATGTGCCTAACCAAGTATTATATAGCTAAGTTCAATTGGGATTTTTTTTTCTCTAAATTTTTCTATATCAGTTTAAAATCTGATAAAAATCAACAGCGGTTTAACTCGAAACTGAATACTGTTTATTTGTTGGAACTTGCTGATTTCTTGCTGAAATTAGTTTAAGAGTAAACAAAAAAGATCATGCTCAATTAGAGGCTGCCTGAATTAGGGGTCACGGTGGAGTTTTGAATCCCCAGATTCAACGGCGAGGATTTGAGCTTAAGACTTGAGAGAATCTGGCATAAGCCAACAGTATGGAGAAGGGAAATCTCGCCAAGGCTGGTAAAGCCACAAAGAATACAGTTGCCTGAGATAAAAAAAATTATTAATAAAAAATAAATAATATAATAATAAAAAAAAAAAAAGAATCTCACTGGTGTCGCTCTCTCCCACAATCTCGCTCGAAATACTCTCGCTGATCTCGCTCTCTCCAGTGTCGGCTTCTTCCACTCTCGCTTTCTTCCACAATCTCGCTCGAAATGCTCTCGCTGATCTTGCTCTCTCCCACGATCTCGCTCTCTTCTAGTGTCACTCTCTCCCAACATCTCGCTCTCTCCAGTGTCGTTCTCTCCTAAAATCTCGCTCTCTCCACTCTCACTCTCACCCACTTTCTCGCTCTCTCCAACAACTTCACGTGCTAATTGCAAGCACTGCAAACAGAGAATTTATGAAAAGGAAGAGGAACTTGTGAATTAGTCACCGCCTTAGTGCCTTCAAAGACAACGCGTTTGGCCAATTCTCGAAGATATCGTTGATGAAGCTGTTCATGATACCCATGGCCTTACTAGAAATAACGATGTCTGGATGAACTTTGCTTCAGCACCTTGAAGATGTAGATCTTCTACATTTCTCCACTCTTCTTACTCCTCTTCTTCTTCTTGTCTCTAGCAGCAGAGTATCATTCCTTCTTCAGCTGTTAAACGAATCAAATTCGATTCTCCAAATTAAGTTCCTGGTGAAGTTGGTAGGCGTATCACCATGAAGTTGTATGGATTCACTGGTGATGGCTTGGTATCGCTGGTAATGGCCTGGTATCGCTAGTAATGGTTTGGTATCGCTGGTAATGGCCTGATCTCACTGGTAATGGTTTGCTATCGCTGGTAACGGCCTGATCTTGCTGTAACGGCTTGGTATCGCGGTAATGGCCTGATCTCGCTAGTAATGGCTTGGTATCGCGGTAATGGCCCTGATCTCGCTAGCAAGGCTGTCTTCCAATACGTTGGCTCTCCAAAAATCTCTTCCATTTAAGTTCAAATTCATATTCCATTCAAATTGGAATTAAATCAACTGTTATTTCCAAATCTCAGTCTAAAGCTTCTAATCCAAATTTTTATTCTAAATTCAAGCCAGCCAAATCGGGTGAGATAAATGTCAAATCCATCCTAAATTAAAATTTGACCATATCCAAAATTTTATCAATATTCAAATTAGTTAACCTTGATATTGAGTTATGAATAAAATGTCGAGTCAAAATTTGGCTAATTTTATCTCAAATTAAATCAACCTTAGTTTCTATACTCATTCCAAGTAAATTGTGCATATCCCAAATTTTTATCTCAAATCAAAATTGATCAAGATTTAATTTCACCAAATTCTATTTCGAATTCGAATTAAATAAATTTGCAAATTAAAGTGGAACATAATTCTACTTTAGTTCAAATTAAATTTTATTTAGCAAAAGTGTGTCAACGAACAAGTTTTCAAATCAAAATTTTGAGCTAAATTCTCAATATTTGATCATGATAATGCATAAATTAAAAGAGCCAAAAAATCATAAACTTTGATCTCAAATTACATTTTTTTTTCGAAGATTCATCCACCAAGTCCCACGTCGTTTGCGAAATTAACGACGAATTTCTAAATCATTGACTTTGGATCCAATTAGAAGTTGATACATGTCCCGAATTGAATTGAAGACAAGTTTCGATGACGTCACGCGGATGAATCAGATGAAGATTAATTGGTCCAATTTGATATTACTATTTGGGCTTAAAAGTCCAAACTACAAAAAAAAAAAAGTTGAATTGGACCCGAATTCCATATCAGGCCCAAAACAACTAATTGGGCCCAAGGGTCAGGCCTATGGACCAACCATCCCACGAAGCCCACCTGAGAACATTATAAATAGAGAAGTTCTCTTCATTTGTAAAGGCAGCATTTTCTACACTCAGAAGACCCAGAGAGAATTCACTAACAAGCAGAGGACTCCAAGACTCCTGAATCCCAAGACTCCTGTACTCCTATAAGGCAGAAGACCTTTAAAGATACAAAAACTCTCCATGACTTCTACTTCAAGTTACCTCTTCCAAGACTTCTACTTCAAGCTTCCAAGACTCCTGAAGCTGCACTTCTATAAGGCAGAAGACCTTTGAAGATACAAATACTCCTTCCAAGACTTCTACTTCAAGCTTCCAAGACTCCTGAAGCTGCACTTCTTATAAGGCAGAAGACTCTTTAAAGACATAAATACTCTTCCAAGACTTCTACTTCAAGTTTCCAAGACTTCTGAAGCTACACTCCTATAAGGCAGAAGACCTTTGAAGACACAAATACTCTTCCAAGACTTCTACTCCAAGCTTCCAAGACTTCTACTTCAAGAACGTTCGGTGCTTTCCTTCTCCAAGTCAAGCATGCATATTCACCCAACTGAGAGAGAATCAGAGGATCAAGTATTAGAGATCGAACCACATCGCATCAAATCAACTCCAACATCAACACCAACTCAAGTTCAACTCCACGAAACACGTTTCTCCGAAAACCTCGTGTGAACAGTGTGCATTACTTTCTTTTGAAAAAAAAATATATATCACATTATATTTGTTCTTATTTGAGTTCTGTAATTGTTCGAACTCATGATCTTGAGATCGATGATATTAATTTTATGTGAGTTGAATTATACTTATTATCAATAACTGCTCTAATACTATATTCTCTCGCTATTTTATCTACATTAAAATCAATTGGTCTACAACTATAGAAATGGATGCATTCTGATTTGACGTTGCTTCTCAACTCCTCAAGCCTTCTATATGTTGTGTTAAATCTTTCAAAATCTGTAAGAAAAATAATAATAATAAATAAATAAAATAACTAATATCTCATTTAATAACGATATTTATTATCATCTCTTTTCGCAAAATATAGTGTAATATTTAAGATAAATTATAACGTTATTTAGAAAAAAAAGTTTAAAAAAAATCTCTAAACTAGGGATTGTTCCATAGATACACCCATAAAAATAAACTTTCACAACCTTAAAATAACCAAAGTATACAATCCTTCTAAAGTTTTAAGGGCATTTTTGCAAATTTTATTTTTTAAAGGTCAATTTTGAAAAGAAGTTGAATTTAGAATCCATAGGACTATGCATATATAAGAAAACTCACCACTTTGGTATCTTCAAGTGCTGTTTCTAATGCCTCAATTTTCTGCAATTTCCAAAGACAATTTTTGTTGTTACCCCTTCTAATTATTTCCTTGTGTAAAATAATTTAAAGAATAATTTCTAAAGATATGTTGCACCTAACTTATATGTTCTCAATTTTTTACCACAAAAAAAAGGTTAGCAAAAGAAAACTATTCTTTAGGAAAAAAAATTGCCACTTGATAATTAATATTTTTCATTTCTAAAACCATAAAACTTACTGTCTTCGTCTCTGCTAATGCTTCTTCCAAAGCTTGGATTTTCTGCAAAAACAAACTCATCAATATTTATATTTTCATTTTCTTTATATATCATATTTATCCATAGATTAAATATGTGTAGGAGGTAGTTATAATAGAAATTTATATTTTTTTTTTTTTTTTTTTTTTTTTTTATTAATTCTAATTTGTGCAGTGATGAGTGAGTAATAAATCTCTCGTACTTCAAATACTTCAATAATATAATCCCGAGGATGGTAGATAGGTTTTTATATTAATACAATCGCACCAAATTCATGAATTTTAAATCGGTTAATTTTTTTAGCATCTTAACAATGAGTTGTTTTTACAAAATAATCATAATTAGGCTTTTTGGTTACAAAGACACTTTTTGACATTTAAAAAGTTCATCCAAACAAACCCTTAATTTATAAAACATTTTATTATTATGATAAGACAAATTATTTGCGCCTCAAGATTGAATTAGATACACAACGGTAAGTTTATGAATTTATTAGATATTTCTAATTTCTAATATATCTATTAAACACGAAATTAAAAATTCGGTGATGCAAATATATGAAGATCAAAGAATTAAGTCGGTAATTTAGGCCCGTTTGATAACCATTTGGTTTTTTTGTTGTTTGTTTTTTAAAGTTGACATTACTTCTATCTCCAAATTTATTCATTTGCTATCTAGTTTTTACCAATTATTTAAAAACTAAACCAAAATTTGAAAACTAAAAAAAGTAGACCCCATTTGGTAACTATTTGATTTGTTGGTTTTTTTAAAAAAAAAAAAAATAAGTCTATAGATACTACATAAACCTTCAAATTTCTTCTTTTATTATCTTCTTTTCTCCAATAGTTTAAAAGACCAAGCCAAATTTTGAAAACTAAAAAAAATAGTTTTAAAAAACTTGCTTTTATTTTTTGAATTTAGCTAAGAATTCAATCATTGTTCTTAAGAAAAATGCAAATCGTTGTAAGAAATGGGGAGGAAATAAGCTTAAATTTTCAAAAATAAAAAACCAAAAATGAAATGGTTACCAAACGGGACTGTAGCTTTTAAAAACTTGTCTTTTGTTTTTTAAATTTAACTAAGAATCCAATCATTATACATAAAAAAAAGATGCAAATCGTGGTAAGAAATAGAAAACAAATAGATTTAATTTTCAAGAACCAAGAATAAAAAACAAAATAATTACCTTAACATTTATTTTTCTTATCTACCACTCTAAAATAGAAGTTGATCTATCAAGGTGAAGTTGCTTACTCTATTGTCTAACAAGGCATCTTCTGAAGCCAAACCACTTTCTTCTCCATTATCATAAGTTTCATCCACCGAAGATATAACCTATTTTAAAATAAAAAGAAAATATATATATATATATATATAATAATATATATATATATATATATATATATATATATTATATATATATATATATATATATATATATATTATTGAGATAATCCAGATTTAAAATAAGAAATTTTCATCGATAGAAAAAATATCAAACTATTTAAAGAAATAAAAAAATATCAATAAATACTGATAGTCTTCTATCAGTGATAGACTTTATCTAGAGATGTCTACGGGGCGAGGCAAGTCCGTCCCCACAATTTCCCCACGGGAACGGGGAGGGGATTTCTCGTGGAGATTTCGCGAGGTTCGGGTTCGCTGCGGGGAAAATTCTCGTCTTTATTTTTCTCTAACCATTTTTAATTTCAATTAAATATTTTTTTTTACAATTTTTAAAACATTTTCAATGGAATTTTTCGTTTAATGAAATTTATCAATTTTACTAATTAAAATAATAATACACATTTTAAAAATATAATTACTATTCTCATAATTTGTAGAAATTAAAATTCAACCTTTAGAACATTTATCTTAAATATTACAACATTTAAGGAATTAAAATAATAAAAATCTTGAACTTAAATAATTAAAACATCATAATTATTTTAATAAAGTCTACTATATTAATATGAATATATATATATATATATATATATATATTAAAATTATAATTTATATACAAATTCGGGGCGGGGCGGGGTCATTCCCCTTCCCCGACCTCGAATTGTAAATGGGAAAAAAAAATTTCTCACTCCCTCCTTATCCATTCTCTATGTATTCGGGGATTCACTGCCCTGTTCGGGGTGGATCCCCATGGGACCCCGATCTCATGGATTTTTTAGACATCTCTACTTCTATCAAAGAATATTAAAATTTTTATATTTTATGTAAATAATCTATATTTTTATTTTTGAAAATCTCCATTTTAAGGTAGGGGTTTTAAAAATGACCTGAAGCAAGTCTAGAATGTCACGATTGTTCCAAGGACCTTTATCACTAAAAAGGCAACCTCCATATTCTGGACAAACACAATTTCCACCAAGGAATGTTGGTAAATTACTGCAAATTAAGTTTATAAGTTACATCAATTAATTTGTCAATCAATGGAATTTTATAATCAACTTGTCAAAAATTAAAATAAATATATATATTGCTAAATAATATTATTGAATTGGTCGATTTACATTTTTCAAAGATCATGAGTTTATCTCTCCGTATTTCTACAATGATATGATATCGTTGACTTTTCGCTTTTGTTTTTATTATTAATGTTACTATTTATTACATATTTGACTTTCCATGTCAACATTAAAAAATAATAAAAACTTCGTTTGTTATGTAGTAAATGGAAATAATAATCTCCACTAATCTCATAAAGACTTTTTTAAATGACCAAATGAAACTATAAATAAAAACTCAGTGACCAAAAAGATAACTTTATTTTTTTTTATTACACTACCAAAAAAAATCCCTTATAACAATAGTTTCTAAGTAATTTGTGAAATTTTGCAATATAATATGTCGATAGACCACGATATAGATAGTAGTCTATCATAGCCTACTGCAAATAGATAGTGAAATTTTGTTATATTTGTAAATATTTTAAATAATTTTTTATTTAAAATAATTTCTCAACAAGTAATTTGTGAAAATATTTGTTCATATACAATGGAGTGTTTTTACTTTTGGGTTAAATCTACATGTAATTTTTTTTTTTTTTTTTTACTTTATCCAAATTGCCTCTTAGAAAACCTTCCATTTTTCTAACTAATATGTAACTATGTTTTGTAAGTTTTCAATTAAAGAGATATTATTATAAAAGGAATTAGATTATGAAATAAAGAAATTGTTATTAGTAAGAGAAAAATATAAGTTTAAATCCTATGTTTGTTCCAACAGAGAACTTTTAGCCTTTATTCATATTTTGATTCTCATATTATATTAAAACGTCTATTTTAATTTTTATTCTTTCAACTTTATTCTGTTTAACATCCGAGCTTTCCATACGACTATCTTTGTTTTTGTATACTTTCAAAACTACACACCTATAATAAAGTCCCTTTGATCAAAGCTATTAATTATAGTATTGTCATGAAATTATGATAATAAAAATGTGATATAAACGAAAATAAATGGATCAAAACGGTCACCATTTAAGAGTAATAGGAGTGATAACATAGTTAGAACAAGAACGTTAACAAATGAATAAAAGAAACATATTACCTTGGATCGATGATGTCACGTAGCTCATGAACAAAATTATTCCCCAAAACCTGAGATTAATTACAAAAACTCATAGATTGAAATAATTAAAGGCTTTATAATTTAATTTGTGTAATAAAAGAAGAGAGATGAAGAAATTAATTCAAACATGAATCTTAGCTAATGTGCGAGCATCAAGAAATGCCCTAAGTGCTTTCCATAATATCTTAAAACCCGACCCAGCATTGATTATAAACAGCCGATTTAGTGTCTGCATAACAATTCAAAACAAAATTAAATATTAATTAACCATAATTAAATATATTCAATTTAATATAAGAATAATGGTTTTAAATGACAAAATTGTTCGAAATATTTTCAAATATAACAAAATAATACTGATTAGTGATAATGATAGATACTGAAATTTTGCCATATTTAAAATATTTTTCAATAGTTTCCTATATTTAAAAACAATTTAACAACTTAATATAATGCATATTTTTCTCAACCTACCTCAGGATAGTAATTACTATCAATCTTTTGAATTTCTGTAAATAGATATCTTGCAGGTTTGGAGAAGTTAGCCATCCCCTGAGAAAAATAAAAATTAAGATAAAATTATGATTAAGAGTAATTTTTTTAAATAGTAAAACTGCTTAATCAAAATATTTTTAAATATAGTAAAATGTCACTGTCTAGCCGTGAAAGACCACGATAGATTGCAATAGACATCTATCACTGACACTGATAGGTATCTATCGTAGTCTATTAATGATAGATAGTGAAATTTTTTTATATTTGTAAATAAATTGACTCATTTTAATTCTTTATTTGAAACAACCTTAAAATTTTAAAAATAAATAAATAAGAAAGTAAGTTCAAATCTACCATCATCTCGATGTTCTTATATGTTTTACGAAGAAATTAAAATGGACGAATTTGGTCTCCAAATTACTTTGATGTTCTTCGCTATCAAAACATTTGATTAAGTTCTTAAATTTTAAAAAATAAACTAATAGCTTTGAATTTTTAATTTTGTATTCAATAGGACTTTTAATTTTAAAATTTTCAAATATATTGGTACTCAAGCTTTCTATTTTCTTTTTTTTTTTTTTTTTTTTNATCTACAAGTCTAACTAAAAACTTGTATTTTGGTTTTATTATGACATTAAACTTTCAATTTTATATCAAATAAACCTCGTGAACCTTAAAAAATGTTGAATAGATCTTCGATACAAACTGAAAAACCCATAACTTATTAGACACAAAATCAAAATTTTAATGTAGGAATCTTACTAGACATTTAAAAAAAAAAAAAAAAAAATTAGAAACCTAGCAAGAAACTTATTTAGACCATTTTAATGTAGAGATTTATACAACCCTAAAAGTTGAGGAACTAACCATGATAATGTAACCTTTTATAACTTAAATAATTTCAATCATACACATTCCTATTGTGTGCAAAACACAAAAATTATACACATTTTCTATAAATTTTTATAAAAACGAGTGACCACACTACTCATTCATAACACGTACACATCACCTTCATTTATATCATGAAAAGACACTTCAGTAACGTTAATTAAAACGTCAAGAACATGTCGATGAAGCAATTTTAAAGACATTAGAGAAAAATTTGAGAGAGTAGGGTTAAAAGAAGAATGCTTACCACACCACCAACATCCAAAATGCTTGTAGTGGAAGCAATGTGCTTCTTGGCTTCAATAGAACATGAAGGATATCTAATGCTCAAAGTCTTCTCTTGTTCAGAAACATGATACTTTACAAATCTCTCAAGTGTTGTTACTTGCAACAATTTATTGAGATCAACCATTCCAATCCTTTCAATGTATATTGGCCTTCCATATTTATCTACTCCATGGAATCCATGTGGATAGCATTTCTTTACTTCTTCTCTTTCTTCAAACTTAAAATCCTACCATTAATAATTATTTCCCATACTGTGAGATTATATATATATATATATATGAAATCCATCTTTTAATCTAAAGAGTAAGATTATATCAATTACCGTTAAACTAAGTTAACTGTGATACAAAGAGAAATTATATCATAGTTATTATTTAACAATGTTTTATTAAAGAGCTCAACCGGTATAAAATATGTTAACGACCTGAATATCGGTATTGTACTAAAAAACAGAAATATTGATTTGACATATTTTTTAGTTTAAGCACTCTTTTAAAAGTATTATACGTGTTTTGTAGTGATTTGAAAGTTATTCTTAACCAATCATTTTTTGGTAAATGAACTTTCAAGTTTTTTTAAAATATAAATTTAATTTTTTTAATGATTCTTATTTTTATTTGTTACCAAACATTATTGAGTTTCCCTTTCTTTAAAAAATGAAAAAAAGTTGATGTTTCTATCCCAACTTTAGATTTAAAATTCTTTGAATGATTGTGGCATAAAGTTTAATAATTATTCTAACATGGCAATGTCATATGATACTTTTTTAAGATGCTACTTTACGTTCTAATTATGTTGTGTCATATATCTTTATGTTATTCTTTAATTAGCTATTTGATACTAACACTAAATTGATCTATTTAGAAAAAAGAAAAAATAAACAAACTAAACCATTATACTTGCAACATTTTAGGAAAGTTCGAAGTTTTTGTTTTTGAAAATCGTGCTTTTTTTTACATAAATTTTTACAATGATTTTCATTTTTTTTCTTAAAGAAAGAGTCAAATTTTAAGAATAAAATTATGCCTCAATTTAATAGCCAATATTTGTTTTTTATTTTTGAAAATGTGTGTGTTTTCTTAGAATCTTTTTATTATAGTTTTCGTTTTTTTAAGAAAACATTTGAAAACTCATAACTAAATTTCAAAAATTAAAAAAAAAAAAAAAAGATTTAAAAACTAACTTTTGTTATTCAAAACTTGGTTTGAATTTTGAAAATATTTTTAAAAAGTGAATAAATAAAACACGACATAATTCACAGATAGAATTGAGTGTGTATAAGTTAATTAAAATCTTTATGAACTAAAATCTAAGATGTTATTACCAAACATGTATAATCTTAAAAAGTTTTCAAAATCAAAACTTAGTTTAGGTTTTGAAACCTTGACATTTACATTTCGTTTAAATTTTGAAAGCACTTCTAATTCTTAAGTAACAAAACAAAGTAAAAATGTAGAAAATAGTATTTATAAGCATACATCTTCCAACATCAAAAACTAAATTTCTATTAAATCAATTAAATCTAAACGTTTGAATTCTCTTAATTACTAATTTGATTTTAATTAATAAAAGATAGGTTTTGAATTGATTCTAAAAATGACAAAAAAAAAAATAATTTTAACCATTTCAACAGTTCAAACATATTCTTAAAAATATAGCAACAAAAACGCATATAGTTAATTAGAAAAGAGAATAAATTAAAATGAATCACCTTTGAAATTGTATCGGTTCTAAAATCTTCTCGCCATTTGATGAATTTCAAAAACATGTCTTTTGCTGCTTCACTGTCAAAATCTCTCATCCGAAGGAATCTAAATAAATAAATAAATTAATTAATTAAAAAAAACACCATATTAAATATTTCTCAAATTCTCTTATAAATATTAATCCTGCAAAATATTAACCTTCCATGTCAAATAACTAAGATGAGTGAAAAAGTTGCAGTGCTATTTAAAAAGGGTAAGTTGCAAAAACAACTCTAAATGGTCAATTTATATAATTTGGGGTCAAATTCTACAATTATTGTAAGTACAAAGGTATAATTGTAACATCACTATACTTTAGAAGTGTTTTTTATAATTTATCTATTTAAAAAACTTTCAAAATGGTATATGTTTATTCTTAAAGTTTAAAAAGTATTTATTTTGGTCATAACCTACAATGTTTACTTAAAAATTTATAACATTACCCTAGCTAGTTTCCAAGCAAATATTTTTAAAAAATCAAATGATTATCCAACAATACGTCTTAGTTTTTTATTTTTAAACTTTATAGTTATTTTTCTCCCAAATTTTCTTAACATTTCTTTAAGAAAAACATGATAAGAGAACGAAGGAAATTTATAGGCAAAGATAGTATTAATAATTTTCGAAAATGGAAAAAAACAAAACAAAACAAAACCAAATAATTATGAATAAGGTTGAAGATAGATGAACCAAAATTCATAGACTATGGTATTTTAAAATATATAGACAACTTTTTGCCAAATGCTTTGCTTGAACTTTGAGTTATACCAATTACAACTTGCATTGCATTAAAGCCAAAACAATAATCTAAAAAAAATAATACAACTCACCTGAGAAGAGTATGATAATCATTGAATTTGGTTGGCAATTTCCCATCAAGAAAAAGCATTTCCCTTAATCTGTCAACAGCTTCTTCTTCCTTTGGATCATGTTTCCCTTCCATTGCCATCTTCAAGCTTCTCTTCGACGATCTCCGAAACCCCAACGGTTGAAGCAGCTTCGAGCCAAGGCCTCCGCCCTTCGGAGCATCCATTGCCGTTTCAGCCGCCGAGGGCGGTAGCCAGAAAGTCTCAATGGGAGGGTATACATTCTTCGTCTTCGAACTCGATGGGAGTTCCCCATCTCCGTTACCACTGCCTTTCGACACGACGATATCTTTAAACCCTTTTTTTGAAATGTACATTTGGAATAGAGTCGAGTAGTGTTTCAAGAATGTGAACATAAATGAAGAATCAAAACTTATGGAATTTTTTAAAGGCCTCAAATGGAATGGATTTTTTGAGAATTGGGTTTTAAATATTGAGAAGGAAAGAAAAAAAAAAGTGGCTCAAAAGAGAGGATAAAATGCTTGTCTTGGCACAAATTTTTGGAATATTTTGAGCACCAAGCAACAGAACCACAATAATTCATTCCTCACGTTAGGGGCCCAATGGGCTTTCTTTTCAGAATGGGCCTTCTTCCTTCTAGGCCCAATTTTTGGGCCTCTCTTGGGCTTATTCTTTCTAGAAATTGGCAACAATGTAGGATGAGTTTCTAGAAATTGGGATGGTTTTATTATTAGACAAATTATATTGATTGAGGTGACCACAACGTGGCTACTTTATAATAACGGTTAAATGTAGATTATAAAATTTACATGTCATCTAATAATTACTAGATTTAAATTTAAAATACTCTCTCTCATAATCCAAATTTATATAAATACTCTATTATACTGTGACGATCTCATTAAATAATTTCTCGAGTTTGTACAGAAAATTATAAACTTTTTTTTAAGATGAGTAACATTTATGTTAATTCAATTTTCCTTTCGAATAAAATGGTAATAAGATAAATGTTAAATTACAAGTTTAGTTTGTCTAATTGTATTTTAACCTCTAAACTTTAAAAAATATCTCGTAGGTTTAAACATTTTAGTTTATTGTTTATTAATAATAAGTACCTAAATTTTTTTTTAAAAAAAAAAAAAGTCGAATTATTTGTTAAATTTTCAGTTTTAAATACTACTTAGACTTTTTTTTTAACATAAAATTGAAGGTACTCAAATGAAGAATAAAAAAAAAAAGATTTTAAATACTACTCGTAGGTTTAAACATTTTCAGTTTTTTTAAATATAAAATTGAAGGTACTCAAATGAAAAATTAAAAAAAAAAAAAAAAAAAAAAAAAAAAAAATTTACTATGAGGCCCTCCCATCAATATCTGAAAAGGTAAAAAATGATATTAGAAAATAATTTTTAAATAAGAGGTTAGTTTTAAAAGATAAAAACTCTTTTAAAGCTAAAAATAACAATTTTCCTTATTTTGAAATATTAATTAGCACATTGATAGATTGATGATATTGAAATAACAAAAAATAATGTAGCACATTGATGGTAATGATATGGTCACATCACTAGACTAGATGTCATGCATGCATTAGTTTCCACACAATCCAAAGTATGTCAAATCAAACTACCTCTCATGTCATAACAATACTCATCTAATTATGTCACATCTTAACCACCCGTGTATTATATATTTTTATTATTATTATTTAGGTTTAAATCTTATTTTTGTTTCTCAATTTTTAAATCTTATTTCATTTTGACTCTAAACCTTAAAAACATTTATTTTAATTTTTAAATTTTTTTAAAAATATTTATTTTAGTTCCTATTATTAAAATTATGATCATCACTCTTCAATAAAAATGAGGAAGCTTGTGATGTATTGAGCAAGATAAAGTGAAATAAATGCCAACAACCAACATGCCAAAATATGAAACAACCAAAATTTTGAATTAAAAGTACCTTTTAAATTCTCCCACTTTGTCACCTTATTCAAAATTGGAACTCTAGATTTTTAATGCAAATAATTTATTTGGTAGCCTTGTTATCCACAGCGACTCTCTGAGTTTCAATCCATAGGGTGTGTAAGTCACCTCCCCATTTTGTTAAAGAGCTAACAAATTTTTGTTATATCATGGACTAAAATAAGCACTTTTTAAAAGTTTAGGTACTAAAACGAACATTTTTAAAAGTTTAGGGACGAAAATAAAACAATATTCAAAGTTCAGAGACTAAAACAAACATTTTTAAAAGTATAAGGACCAAAATAGAATATTATTCAAAGTTCATGGACCAAAATAAAATTTAAACTATTTTTTAATACATGTTCATACATCTTTTTGATACATTGGTATATCTATTGTTATATTTATAAATCGAATGGTTTGATATCAATATATATCATATCCTTTAAAATGAATTAAAATCATAATGATAAAATTTATAAACTTATAAGAGGAAAAGAACCTAATTATTAACTTTAACAAATTATTATAAATTATTTAATTTGTAGCAATATCTATCGATGTCTATATTTTATTGATATCTATTTGTACGAATGAAGTCTCGATATCAACATCGATATTATTTTAATCATATATGGCTTATATTACATAAATATGTTAAAGTTTGTATCCCATTACCAAATAAACAACTAATCTATTTATCTTTGTCTGAATATTCATTTTCTAAAATTACAAGTTTATTCCTTTAATTTTTACATCTGTGTTTAATATCCTTGTACTTGAACTTTAAAAATGTCAAATAGGTCTATAAACTTTAATTTTATATCTAATAAATCTTTAATATACTCAACATTTTTTAAAACTAATAAATCTAACTAATAAACTTTAATTTGAACTATTAAATACAAAAGTAAAAGTTTAGAAATTTATTAGACATAAAATTAAAAAGACTATGAACTTATTAAACTTTATTTTAAGTTTAGAGGCGTATTTAAATCAAATATATTTTAAAAGTGTAGTGTTTAATTCTTCTTCGATCTCATGAACTCACAATTTTAGTAGTTGTGAATTTTTGAAGTCTGAAACATGAGTTTATATGATCTGTTTTTTGGATTGTATATATAAAGAAATAAGTTATATTGTGAAATTTTAATGTTATCCATCACACAGAATATTGATGTTAAATAAGATGTCCTAACAATCATAAAGACAGCAAGTAAATAACAAACGACAAATCAAAAGGAGAATACTCATAAATAGATAACCCAGTTTGGTGATATATCACCTATGTCTAAAGGACAGTGTGTTCAGAAAAGATAATTTATTAATATGAAAGAAGTCAAACATTTACAATGTTGTGCTTACTTATAAAATGATGACGATTACAAAGACACACGTAGAGTCTAACTTATTTGATCACCTAAACTCCCCATAGATGTGAGACTCTTTCTAAATATAACTCAAGCTCCCCCTAAGTATGTGAATATTAGTAAGAAACACGTAGGCTTCTCCTAAGTATATGAAACTCTCTCTCACTACAAAATTATTTGTCCTCCTTCTTGTGAACACTCATTCACTTGAAGAACTTAAGCTTCCTCTAAGTTTGAGAACTTCTTCTTTATGAACGTTACCTTAAGACTCCTTAAGGTGAGGATCTCTTCTCAATCAACACTATCTTAATTTCTACCTAAAGATTAAGAATGCTTCTCCATAATGAATCACAATCGCAAGAACTACTGTAGAACCAGCCACGTCAAGAACCAAGGATATTTCTTGCTTTTCGAACAATGAAAAACATAGAGTTTTCATGCAACAACCCTAGCAAGGATACTTCTTACCTTTATATAGCACAGCGGAAAGATGGAAACTATCGACATTCAATTTCAGTATATCATGAACAAGGAAAGTGGTCCAAAGAAAAACAAAGCACGTAATATTTCCCATAAGGAAAGAAATATTATGCAGAAATAACATACTGTAAGACAACCATCAAGACATATTATGAGACATCATTGAAACGACCCAAGGAATGCAAATCATAAACCTTAAACAAATATTTAACCAATTACACATCTTTGAAATTTGGATTTGTTCAATTTGTGTTTGCTTTATGAGTTTGTGATATGTATAATTAAGCTGATAAAATGTCATAACTTTTTTTTTTAGAAAAATTCAACAATGTGTATATACACAAAATTATAATGTCTTAACCAATTTACTAATACCTTAACTAACTATTAAGTTGACGATTATATGTGACTATACTTAACCTTAAACCCAAAACTCTTAACTATACTTAAGTTGACAATTAAATGTGATTTTATATAACTAATTTAAGCATCAAAGTGTATCTCTAGCACTATATCAATGTAAGCTTGTTTTGGTTAAAGATCAAGGGAGATAGTGAAGATGTTCAACCCCAAATGTTGAATATTAGATCTTAGCAACAACGACATTAAACATATACTTAGTATTTTAACTTTGGGTTACTTATGTCTCAAATAGAAAAAGAAAAAAAAAATTACTTTACGCGACTTGACCTTTGGACTTAGGCTACGAGCCAAGTAAAATATTAATAGTCAAATCACAAGAATTTAATCTTTGAAGTTTGAGTCAATAATATTTGTATTTATCTACATAATAAATAAATATAATTGACGTAATATAATAGATGATTAAGAATCCATCGTGACTATGTTATCTTACTATCCAATTATATGATATTAATTCAAAGTTTGAGGAAACGATGAAAGCTTTATAAAATGCAAGCTAAATAAACAAGATATATACTCAAATTTGATAGTCTAACTAGAAGGGTGAACTCAAATCCCTTTAAATATTAAGCATTTAACTATTTAGCACTAAACATTACATGTGCATAAACAATATTCATGCAAGGAAAAGTTCAAAGATTAGATAATCATGTCCAAACTTATTGAATGATTTGATTTTTATTTAGTACAATAAATTGATGCAATGAAGATTGAACTTTTTAATTTTAAACAAAATAGTATATATCAATTATGGTTAAACTAGACTCATTTTTGACAAATAATTTCATTTAAATTTACATTATTGAGATTATTAAATATTTTCCTTATATTTCAAAATTTAGGCTAAACTATATCAAATTAAACTATTGTTTCTATTTTTATAAATTTTAAATTTGCTTGAAGTTTTAGTTTTAACCAAATAATTGTGTAATTTTCTTTAAAAGAACATTAAAACAAATTATTGAAAATTTTAGAACAATTGAGACATAATTGAAACAAAATGTGTACAGGTTATTGCATACAATAAAATTATTTAAATTATACAAAATATCTCTAATGTTTAAAAAGTTTGGGTTTTTGTAGTACAATAATATCATTATGAGATTTTACAAGTAGATCGCTAACAAATATTATATCCCATTTTGGTTTAGAAAAATTACTTTTACCTCAACCTTTTAACATCCATGGGTTATTTTAATAAAAATTACTAACTGAAAGTACTTTTAAAGCAAAAGGAAAGATGGAAAGTTACAATTAAAAATTAAAGGTTGAAATATCATTTTGGTTCTATATTTATGATTTTGTTCCATGTTGATCTCGTACTTTTAATTGTAATTTTAGTCTTTATATTTTGAATAAATCTAAAAATTAATTCATATACTTTCAATGAATTTAAGTTTATTCTTTCAAAATTAATTTTCATAATGTAATTACTTTTAATAATAATAATTTTAATGTAAGAAAAGACACTATGTAATTATATTTTTATAATTTATATATTCATCGAGCTTTCTTTTTTTTAGAAGAAAATCTAAAATTGGACAATTCAAAGTATCTTAGGTTAGTATATTAGAAAAACATTTAAATGACAAAATTCATACCTTAGGTTAGGATAATATTTTGTATAATTTATTCAAATTTCCATTTAAAAAAACAACTTTGTTTACAGGACAAAAGAAATTTTTTATAAGACTAAATTTTACTTAACAAAAGTTCTACACCAATTAGTCTTCAAATCTAGCTTTAGAGATTTTCAATGAAATTTCATTATTGGGAATGAGGTTTTATTTTTTTAATATACATAAATAATGAATCCCAACATTTAGTACATGGCAAACTATTTAGATTGATATTATCAAATTGGATTTTGTGAGCAATAATACACTCACAAAAATTGAATCAGAATTGGTTTCTTAAAAAATTATTATTATTAACATTAGATATGTATTTGAAGAATCTCTTATCTGCTAAATTGTATTCTGGTTAATAAAAGTAAATGGATTTATTTTTACTAAACTGTATTTCTTCATAAACATAGGTAATTATTTTAAATGACAAAAATGCTGAAAATATTTTTCAATATAACAAAATATCATTGTCTATCAATATTATCAGTGTTAGTGATAAATACTGATAGATGTCTATCGGTGTCTATCAATGATAGACAGTTACATTTTACTATATTTGTAAGTAATTTACTCATATTCTTATATTTGAAAATAAATAATATTTATTTTTTAATTTAAATAGATTTGAGATTGGATGACTCTTTTATATCTCAATATTATATTGGGGTATATAAGAAAAAAGAAAACCCAAAATAAACCAAAAGTTCAAAGGACACTAAAACAAGAATTTCAAATTCAAAAATTGTGCCCAAATCTGCCCTTCCCATGTTTTGTGGGAAAAAAATAAAAATAAATAAATAAATAAAGTTTTTATTTCCCTAAAGTTTGAAACATTAATGGCAACAAAAAAAGTGGTGTGCTTGGGAGACAAAGGACAAGCTAAAGAATATTACAACAAACAAGACATGCACTTGTAAGAACTTTTTTACTGTTTTCCACTATTCATCTTTCTTACATATTTTTCACAAGGACATTGTCTCTTTATTTTGAAAAATAAGAGTGTTATATTATGTTGAGATTATCATAGTATTATAAGTTCATTACACTATGGACTGAGATTATCATAGTATTATAAATTCGTTACACTATATATTAGTATTCTAGCGTTGTCATAAATCTACCTTTACTATAATAAGTATTAAAGCTTTAAGAGTGATTTATGTAATTTGTAATTTTTGAGAGTTTAGTTTGTAAAATTTAATGACGAGATTAATAATGGAGATGATTGGGGAAATTAAATGTTGAAGGGGTTAATTGTAATAATTTCTATAGTTTAGGATGTTTCTTCTTCTTCTCGATGGACGCATTTCCTTGTAGAATGACAATGAGAGGGGAAGATGATGGAAGAGAGGAAAGAAATAATTTTCTAAATAATTTAAAATGTCACGTAGAAAACGAGAATATGGATCTTTTAAAATTATTTCATAATTAAAAGAATAAAATAATCAAATTAAAACTTCAGAGACAAAGATTGAAATGCATCTGTTCTTAAAAATTCAAAAAATAAAATCCCGTCTGATAACTATTTTGTTTTTTGTTTTTTATTTTTGAAAATTAAACCTATTTTCATCTCATTTCTTAATAGTTTACATCTTTTTTTAATTACAATGTTGAATTCTAAGTCAAATTTCAAAAAATAAAAACAAATTTTAAAAGCTACATTATTTTAGTTTTCAAATTTTAGTTTAATTTTTTAAATCATTGGTAAAAAAAAAGGCCAAATTAGAGAAATTTGGAGGGAACGTAGTGTTTATAAGCTTAATTTTTAAAAACAAAAACAAAAAAACCAAATGTTACCAAATAGAGCCCAAAAATGTCATTTTCCAAAATACTAATATCTAACCAATTAAGCTCAAAAATGAAAAATAAGAACGGTTTGGTTCATGATCCAAAAATTTGATTTTGAAAACCACATGGAATTTTGTAGAAAATGAAAATAAATTCATTATTTTCCCTCTATCTAAAAATGTGTTTGTTACCAATTTAAAAATTGTGATTATTTGAAAATGTAGTAAAAGAATAATGTGTTTGGTAAAATCTATTTCTTTTAGACTGAAATAATTTAAATAATTAATCATGATGTGTGTTTTATTTGACAGAAACCTATACCTATCCCCTTTTTCTTTTTCTTTTTTTTTTAAAGATTCTGATATTTTCTAAATTTTTAAAAACAATATTAAAAATAAATAAATAAATTTGTTTTCTATAATAGTTTTTCCAAATAACTATATCAAACATAGTTTCATTGTTTTTTCTATTTCTTTATCTTTAAAACACATAAAAGTGAAAACCGATCACAAACCAAAAGAGACATTGAAGCCCTATTTAGTTCACAATCCGAATTTTATTTTATATTTTTAGATTTATCGACATTAATAAATATATATTTAACACACAATTCAAATTTTGTTTCTAAAAATTGTTTTTCAATTTTTTTGATCAAAAAATATTTATGTTATGTTACACAATTTTTTTTAACATAAAGTATATTTATAAATAGATTGATAATGATTTATTATCAACTAATATTTAGTGAATAACGACAACTAGTTTTATAATTTATAAATATAATATCAAACACATCTTAGATAATTGTTTAAATTAGAATCAATTTTCTAACTCGATTATCAAATATATGTTTAAAAACATGAAACACAATTTTATTTTTATTGAATTAATTGTTTTCAAATTTTATGTCAAATAGATTTTTAGAGCATGTTTGGTAGACAATTCGGATTCTATTATATGTTTTTAAATTCTCAAGTAAATACGTGGTTGGTTAATAGTCTAAATCCTGTTTTCAAAAATTATTTTTGGGTTATGTAATCCAAAAAATGTAAACTCTGAAACAACTTTTTTATATTTCCAGTGTATCCAAATTTTGAATTTAAAATTTTAAAATGTAGAATTATATTAAAATTATAAAAACAATAACAAAGATACTATTTCATGTTATACACTTAATTATTTTTGTTAAATTAAAATATGTAATGTATTAGATGTAGTATATTTTATGATATCACAAAATATTAATTATATAAAAAATTTAACATAAAACAATTCCATAAATTAATTAATGATTTATATTCAAGCTAATAAGTAAATAATTAAATATATTTCCAAATACATTTTAAAAATTTATTTAAATTAGAATTTAATTTCTAAAACTATCCTTCGAACATTTTTCTAAAAAAAAAAAAAAAAAAAAGTGGGACCATGTAAATAAAAAGTGGGCCCACGTTGAAGGAAATAAAGCCAAGAAAAATGGCCCTAAGTTGGATACGATTGCGTTTCAATACGTCTCCTCCAGATTCGAGCCGAGTCGCGTACAGCTGTGTCCCAACCACTCGCTGTCCGAGTTCACCCAGTTTACTGACACAATTTGTTGTCTAAGATAATTATCCCTTTTATCAAATTATTTTTGTTTTCTACAAACTTATTCAATCTTAATTATTTTAAAATATTTAATTTTAGTTTATGTAGTTTAGTTTCTAATCATTTAGCTCTTAAAAACATATGTTACAATTTAATTCATATACAGCTTTGATTTTCAATGTGATAAAAAGTAATGAAACTCAATTGATAAATTTATTAATGATTAAATGTATTCATAAATTATAAAGATTAAGTTTTTTGTAATAAAAATTATTTCATAAATTTGATAAGATTTTTCAGAGTAGAGTTTAAATTTTTACGAATTTAAAGTGTAAAATTAAATTATTATATATCAGAAACTAAATTGTTACGAACGAAAATTTAAAGACTAAGTTGTTATATTTCATGAAGACTCGAGTATCAAAAAATACTTTTAACTTCTAAAATACATACATGCATGTACATTTATAACTTTTTAATTAAACATATTTGTTAGTTCCAAATTTTGAAGATAATTTTTACTAAAAAATATTAAATTTTATTAAAATTGAGATAATATCTAGTCAAACCTTTGTTTTATCGACATATTTGAATTAATAAAACCATTTTATTAAAATGGAGATAATATCTAGTCATCCAAAAATTATCAAAATATTTATTTGACCTTTAAAGTTAATTAAAATAACTATTTTGATCTTTAAATTTATGTTTTTTAATTTTAAGTAAAGGTAATTGTTTTAAATAGTAAATTCTTGAAAATATTTTCAGTTATAGTAAAATGTTATTGTCCATCGTGATAAATAACGATAATCAGTGATAAACATTTATCACTGGATGATAAACTGCGATAGGTATCTGATAGATGTTTGTCGCGGTCTATCTTTGATAGGGAGTAATACTTTGCTATATTGTAAACAATTTACTTTTTTATAACTTTGAAAACAATCGTGTAAAGAATAACTATTTCGTGTGTTATCATTAGTTAGCAACACAATAATTGTCTCCATTACATGTCACACTAACTATGCTATCATTTACACTAAAAATAAAAGAGCAACCTAAGTCTCATGCTCTCCCTCTCTACACGCCCACAAATAATAATTTTTTTCCAAGAGCAATTTGAAATTGTCCATTTCATCATTGGGACTTTTTATTTTCCATTTTCGAGTTTTACAAATGATTTTGATTTATGAATTTTTATAATTATTCTCCTTTGATTTCTCTCTACATTATTAACTTATTACCTCTATTCTTTAACTTGTTAAAAAGCAAGCACTTCATTCCTTGCTTCATGCATAAAAATTGAGCTATACATTCTTTTTCTTTGCTAATATTTTGAACACTTTTCATATACAAATTTCAACTAGAAAATAAAATTAATATTGAAGCAAGAAGTGAAGTGCTCATATGAATTTACAGAAAAAGCCCCCTTCAAACCTGAAAATACCTTATTTACCCCCAAAGCGTTGACCGCTGACAACAGTCACAAGTCAAAACCATTCATTGGTCAACTCTCAAGTCCCCCACCTGGCCCACGGTTCACACTAACTCCGGTTCAAGCTGTCCCAAAGAGTGGAGCACTGCCGCCGGGCGAACCCGACCCGATTCTTTGCCAAATCATAAGCCACTTCAAAACCCTGTTGTTGGTAGTTCCCAAGCGTGGCCCCGGGCCCACCTGCCAGCTCAGCCTCATCCCCACCGTTCATCAGCATCAAACAACCAACTTTTCTCTTCTTCCCAACCCCATCTCCACCGTCCAAAAACTCGTAGAAATAATTCTTCTTAGGAAGCAGCACACTAGATTTTTCCCCAACAAAATGCAACACGACACGTGGCACTTCAACTGAGTTCTCGTAGTAATAGCAAGGACTCAACCCGGTATTTTCTTCAATCCGTCTCGCCCGGTTCGCAACTCTTCCGGTCCGATTCTCAAACGCAGCCACCACCGAGTCATACAAACCTGCTGGCAACATAGTAAAAGTAGTGCCGGAATCCACCACAACGCCGCCGCTACCACCCTCGTCCACTTTTTTCAAAAACTCCGGCGCCGGAATCATCATATTCCCGACTGAAATTCCGGTCAACCCAACAGAGTAAAAATAAGGATGCTTTGGATTCTCAAGCAAGGAAGTGTAAATGAACTCCGTTTCGCCGCCGTAGTACCGGCCGAGAATCAGCGGACTCGGGCGGCGAACTCGCTCCGCTGCAAACGAGTGAGAAACCAAACAATAAGAAAACCGGTTCCCCAGTTGGGGTGAGAAAGTGGCGAGTTGACTCGGCATCGACAACGTCCCCCGGCCGAATCCAGCAACCCCAACCGGCTCGCCGAGCGCCGTGTGGGCACACCCAAAAGTAAAATTCCGAACATTAATCGCCGGTGACGGTGCCGGCGCCGGCAAACTGAGGCTATCTCTATAAAGCCGAGCAATTAAACTCCCATCGCCGTAAGCGTAATAAAACGGGGGACAGGAAAAAGAGGAGCACTCCGAAATTTCAATGGATTCAAGTGGACATTGAGAAATTGCACAGAGGTGGGAAGCGGAGAGGGATCCACCGTGGGCGGCGGAGCAGGCGGGGGCGCTGCAGGAAACTGATTTGTTATTTGAGATTTTGGGGAGAGGGGATTGAACTTTTGGTTTGCCTTCACAAAGAATGCATTCAAACGGGGAACAGGGGAACCAAACGAGGTCGCTGCCAGTGTCCATATAGAGGGAAATTTTATGAGACTCAGAGCCGAGGTTGAAGGAGAGAGTGTAATCCCCGCCAGGGGAGAGGGGCAGAGAGAGGTGGTTGTGGTGTTGAGTACGGCGGCGGTGGTGGAAACGGGCGGAGGAGCGGGCGGCGGTGGATTTGAGGAGGTTGTGGGTGTTGTTGAAATCTGATATTGAGGATGATAAGGAATGGGAGAGAGGTAGAAGGAGAAGTTGTGAGGAGAAAACAGGGGAAGAAAGGAGAAAACAGAGGAGGAGGACAAAAACAGAGGAAGCCATTGAAGGAGTATTAAGAGAGAGAAATAAGGTTTTGAGATGAAATTAGAGAGAGAAATTGAAGAATATAAAGAGATGGGGATTGAGAAAGAAGAAGAAGGTTCTGGTTAGAAGAAAGGGAAGATGGGTTTTTGTATGGGTTTGAGGAGTGGTGGCCATTAGAACTACTCTCTCTCTCTCTTGTTAAATTATAAGTTTAGTTTTATATTTCAAAAAGAAAATAGTTTAATTGTATTTAATAAGCTTATTAGCTTAATTCTCTAAACTATGGGTTGGTTAGAATTAAAGTTTCAATTTAACTCTTGATATTTTAATTTTATTTGAAAATTATTTGTGTAGACTTTTTTTTTTTTTTTTTTTTGTTATTTCATTCGAAAAAGGTGTTTTTGTTTATATGAACAACGGAAAAATTTGGGCGCAATCGAGTTACACCCATCTTTTGTACAGACCTATTAATATCCAAAAAATGTACCACATAGCGCTTATCATTCTTTTAAAATGATTTTATTTTTTTTAAAAAAAATCATTGTATAAAAAGAAAATGAGAGCATGAAATCAAGTGCAACTTATGTTTCAACTAATCATTTCTCTACGAACAAATCTAAAACACATACATTAGAAAACAATAATAACAAAAACATATGGCACATATGAACCATACTCGTACTTAGTATTTCTCATTTTGACTATACGCCTCTAATTTTATGATATTTTGCTTATGATTATTTCTCAAACCCTAACTTCTAAATTACTTTTGCATGTGTTCAAATTTGTTTGTATAACACTATATAAGCAAATACATTTTTTTAAAAAAAATTCAACAGTAAACCTTATTAAATTAACCAGTTTAATTAGTTTCTATACTCTTAATTACATGTTTGATAGGTTAGAGTTGCTAATCCGACCCGCTCAACATTTACAATAGAAACTTAAACTTAACTAACAAAATTAACTCGTTTCGAAATCCTTAAATTATATAGTTCTATGTGACATAAGCGTTAAAAATGAAAAATAATATCAATTTGAACGTACTTATTATTATTTAAAAAGTCGTTGATTTGATCTTACCCTTAACCATTGTTCAACCCAAAAACGGTTAACTTGATGTAAAGATGTATAAAAATTTGTTTTAAAAAATAGAAAGACCACAGAACACATGATTGAAGGTTAAAAGAAATTAAGTTAAAATTATATTTTAGTTGTTATCCTTTGGGACTCGTTTCATTTTGTCTAGGTATACTTCAGTAAATTTTAAAATTAAGCTTTATTTAGTGATTTAGTGAGTTTTTTTTTTTTTTTATAGAAATTAATAAAATAACAAGAATAATAATTTCATTTAAAATACAATATAAATATCTTTTTGAAATTTATATAGAAAATGTTAAGCCTAATTATTTCAACGTTAATCATAACCTAATAGGGAGAGCTAATTTTAAGATTTAATGAAAGTAAAAAAGTTAAATTTAGATATTTAAATTAAAAAGTAAATTCAAAGAATAAGATTAAAAAAATTATAGAAATTTATTGAATACCAAAGTTTAAAAACTCAACGAGGAAACTTACAAGTTAACCTTCCTTTTTTTTCCCCCATTTATTTACAGCGCCGTAATATTTCAGAGGTGAACTTGGAGAGAAGGCCATTTTGGTTTGTTCTGACCCATTGGTAAGAGCTCGCTTTATATATTTATGATTATTTATTTATTTATTTTGTAATTTATTATGACAGTCGATTTATTAATTGTAGAGCAGAGTCCCAAATTTGTCATTTTGCTAGTTATATGTTTCAAATTGTCATAAAGAAAATATAACATTTCGATTTTGAATATATATATATATATAGTTTACTCTTAAATATTACAATGTTTTCTTTTCAATTTAGTTATTACGGTTTAATATTGATTTCAATAACATAAAATGACATATTTTTATTAGTTTCCGTACATTGATCGTCTCCATATTTGATCATTGGACAAATTACAAAAATTACCTTATGATGGTAGTTGTAATTACACCTTCAAACTTACAATAATCATAGAAATTAGACTGATACAAATTGAACTCTTAAACTTATACAAATGTTACAATTTAAACAATTATGTAATTTAAAGTTCCAATTTAACCCAATTTTAATATTGATATAATATTGAGGATTGAATTTTTAAAATCACAAATTTAAGGGTATAATTGTAACTATCACCATTTTTCAATTTGTCCTCGATCTTTTTACTTTTCATACTTTAATTTTTTACTAAAAAGAAAGTACAAGCTATATACTTGAACAAGAAAACAAAAAATTCTATATAAAAATAAAATGTTATAAAAGGGTTAGCCAAAATATGGAGAATAATAGTATATTTTAACATTTTTCTTATCTCAATAAAAATGCAACATTACATATGAATAGGGTTTTAAAAAAAACACCTTTTATAGGTCATTCACTACTCTAGTTTAAACCAAATAAAATAATAACATTCTTTCAAAGTAAGTGATGTTTCTTCGAAAGAAGTCAAATAAATTAGTGAAGATTGTCGATCTAAATTCATTATGTATGATAGAAATTATCATTCCATAAAAGTCATGATTCGATCTTCAATATTGTGATTATTGGACTAAAATAATAAAGAAATAGGACTATTACTGATTCAAGTATAACTCAACTAATTAACTGGTTTATCCTTTTCCATACGTCGAATACCTGAATCTTTTCTTATTATATTATATCTTTAAAAAATTAAATAAAAAAAAAAAGTGGGGCAAAGTTCTATTTTACAAATAAAAGTTAGGGTATGGTTTTGAAAAGAGGGCTTTCTTTTATTAAACCCTAAGCTATCTTGTGAACAAAATGGGCTTTCCCTAGATAAGATTTCAGATTTGCCATTAAATTTCCAGCTGTGTGCTTTGATTCTTTCTTATTACACTAAAAACAATTTGAGTATTGAACAATAAATGAAAGACCAAATGGAATCATTTCAAACCTTTTGAAACCAAAGTGGAAAGTTTACTTATGCCTATGGTAATTTTTTCTTTTTCCATTTTACTTCTATCCTAAGCAAAAATCCACTTTATTATCGATAGTTAAGCTTTTATTAGAGAAAATTTACTTAAAACTACTAAAAATATTTACAAATAATAGTAAAATATTACAATTTATTTATGATAGACTGTGATAGACTACTGTTTATATCTATCATGACATAGATAGACACAGATAGTAGTCTATCGTAGTTTGTTGTAGAACGACATTGAAATTTTGTTATATTTGTAAACATTTTGATTCATTTTCTTATATTTGAAAACAACCATATACTGTATTCAAGATTAAATATAATCCTAATTTATAAGTTTTTTTCCTTAATTCAATGATAAATGGGGTAGGAAGATTCGATGGAGTATTCTAATATTTGACCTCTTGATTGAAGGCATGTATCTTAACCAATTGAGTTGTGCTTATATTAATCTAAGTATAAGTCTTTTATTTAATTTAAAGTGATTTAATTAATATGAAACTAAATTTATCTCCATCCATCAACTTAAGCGTTTAGGTCAATCGGTAATTTAAAATCGTATCGAAACAAGAATTAATATCCATTTCTACTTATTTCGCTCCTTTCTTAATTTTAGATCAATTGATAATATAAGATACTACAATCAAACCTTATAATGCCATCGTATTGTTTCATTCTAAATTTCCAGACCTGCAATAGAACGTTAAAAAACCGATCAGGAGTTCATCTAATATAACCCAATCCAACCCGCGCGACTTGGGTTGGGTTGGGTTCAAATAAATGAAAATTTTATAGGCTGGGTTGGTTCAGGGGTTCACCTAATATAACCCAAACCAACCCGAACCAACCTGAATTTATTATTATCTTTAAAATATGTTTTTTATTACTTATAACACAATTATTGATACATATATTGATTTTAATTTTATTTAATTTCAATATTTTTTAAATAACTTATCCTTCAATAACTCTTAAAAGTAGTTTATTTAAAAAAAATTCTCTATTTAAATTGAAATTGAGTTATTAATCTTAATTCAATATATGAAAATAATTAAATAAGATTTTTACAATTAATATTGTGCTTCTTTTTAGAACAAAATTTTAAACAAATAATCCGATTAACCCGAACCAATCCAATCCAAATATTTTATGGTTGGGTTGGATTGAGTTCATTTTTTAATAAGGGTTATTAAGGTTGAAGAAATTTATAACCCGAACAATCGGGTTGGGTCTAAAAAGTCTTTCAACCCAACCCATGAACACTCCTACAACAAACCGACAAATATATCAAATCATATAGATACTCATAAACTCGAGCACGAGCATACTCAAATAGCAAAAAAATAAAATAAAAAATAAAAAATTGTGTTGATTAACACCAAAATAAAACCATATATATAAATATAACTTTTCTGAAAGAACTCTCACAATTTACTACCGTTTTTCATAACGTTGGATGAAATGAAATTTTCGACTTCAAAAAAAGTATTACATGCATGTAAATTACTGGAAAAAAAAACTTATTTTTAAAAGACTGATAATGGATTATAAAATGATTATCAACCAAAATTTATATATTCAAGAAATCCTTTTTGCTAATTTATTAATTTCTTCTCCAAAATTTTCAATTAAAATGTAAAATTTTGTATAAAATTACTTTTAAAAATTAATAGGTACTCCAACTTATTATGTTATATTTATTTTTTAGTATTCATTATGAATTTAATAGTAATAAATTATATAAAAAAAACTAATTCTTCATTTAAGTTTTGAAAATAAAAATAGAAAAAAGAAACAATTATCAAACGTAATTTTTTAATCCAAAATATGTAACGAAAGTTTTTTTTTAAAAAAAATAATAAGAAACAAGAAATGCAAAAAATCTTTCACTACTTATTTACGTTTAAGATTCAATGAATTGATGCAACTAAAAGAAATAAAATATCTCCCTTAAAATAAATATGATGGGTAGATTTAAAAGATGAACAAATATATATAATTATTTGAAAAGGACTTTTTTTTCTTTTTTTCTTTTTTCTTTTTTTGGGAAAAAGAGGAAGAATCTTATTTTGTCCCCAAACTAAAATGGGTCCCTAAGAAAAGAATATAATGGCAAAATGGGTATTTTTTTTTAATTAAGGAGGGAAAAATAAAAAATCCAAGCATGTATATTGTGGAGCAGGAATGGTCCATTTATACCCACCATTTCATTATTGTTTTCCCTTGATTTTATGCATTCCAAGCCATTTTTAAAATCACATTTATGTTCATGATTTTGATGGGGATTTTTTTTTTCTTTCTTTCTTTGGATTAAATTACTATTGAATATTTAGAAGTATATCAATTTAATGTTATATTTTTTGAAAATGAAGTTTTAGAAACTATAATTGAATTTTGAATCTTTATTTTAATACTACGATAAATATGTGTAGATTTTTCTCACTTCGTTTTTAGTCTTTGAATTGATCATTAAAAAACAATATCTATATCTTTTGGAAAAGAATGGTATAATTGGGTGTTTTGTTACATCTCACTACTATCGATAAGAAACAATCACTGACATTGATACTCATTGTCAGATTTTCTATGATAAATCATCATTGTCAATAAATGACCAAGGAATTTGATTTCTTATCAAGATATCGATATTGCCAACTATTAAAAAAAAAAAATCAATAGCACATTGTCTGTACGGACAATGTTTAATTGTCTTAATAATGTTGTATGTACTTTTAGTATCAATGTCAATACTTTAACCGTGTTAACTTTTTTATGTCACGTGCTCTTTCTTGAACGACTATTTCTTATCGTAAACAAAATTTTATACGATGACACATTTTGTTGGTGAAGCTAAAGTATTACATTGCCAAATAAATACATTTCATTAAAAGTGAAAGAAATGATTATGGTAATGAAAAAATATTTGCACCATAAATGTCATTTGTATTATAAATAAGGTTTCAAAATGAATTACTCTGATTTTGGAATAAAATAGGTACAAACATAAATAAGAACTTTCATATATGATAAATTTGGCGACGTTTTTATAAAGAAACTAATAACCAAACATATAGAAGGAAACCAAATACAAAAAGTGTTGCCAAACAAGGTAAGTACATTTTTGCGACAAGATTTGCCACTAACCTAACAATTAGTGGGTTTGCAGAAAACCTAGTATAAAAAATTTTCATTTTAACATTCAACCCAATACATCAATGTGAACAATAATAACGCTCAGGCAAGTATAGTTCTACTGACATCTAGTTTGTGTTAACGACCAAGAGATTCATGGTTCAAATCCACACATCTCCTACTTTCTCTGGTGCCAACAATATCATAACATATTGGTTTGATTTGTACAAGTAAAATATGTGAGTCTAATTATTCTTTCTCATGCGTTTTTCTTAGAACGAATTTTGAATATTCACTCAATCTATTGTCGAAAAAGGATTCAAATCTATCAAAGTAAAGCAATGCTAATAAACATTTGACAAAGATATCCATTCTCATTATTTGTAAAAGAATTTAAGTCTACTAAAATAAATTAATGCCAACAAATATAATTTGAAAAATATTTTCAATATTAACTAAAGAAGTTAAGTTGTTCTTTTTTTTTTTTTTTTTTTTTTAAGGAAGTTAAGTTAACTATTAAAAATCAATGAAAATAAATATTTGAAAGAGTGTAGCATTTTAATTGACTAGAAAGGAATATTTAGAAAAATCTTTTGCCTTTTACCTTGATTTCATTTTATGATTTTCATGCAACATATTTTCATTTACAAATGGTTTTGACTAAAGATTAGTATTGCTAATTGAACTATAATTTCTTCTTCCCATTAACATGTAATATCACTTGCATGGTAATTACCAAATTTGAACTTATATTCTAATAAATCTAAGGCTTAAATATTTAATAAACACTTAATTGGTCTAATGAGTATTATTGAACTCGCAAGAAAAAGAAAAAAAGTGATGAAAGGACCCGAAAAAACATTAATAAGGCATATGATTGAAATATATTTTAAACTAAATTTTTTTAGTTTATTTACTTTTATTTTATTCAATTGACTTACTTTGAAAGTTTTGAAGACTATCTAATTCTTTATTAAATTTTACATTTGACATTTGATAACAACTTTTTTGTTATTATTATGAAAATGATCTTGCTTGACCGCTATTATTATGAAAATGATCCTATTTATTATTATTATGAAAATGATCCTACTTGACCACTATACATTGCTAACATTAGAAAATGGAATAATCGGGAAAAAAAGGATTTATTACATTTTATTATCATAAATAAACTTATGGTGTGAGTTGTTCTGCCGGATCAGTCGTTCAAGACCTTTAGTCTCTACCCGGACCAGATGATATAACTAACAAATACGTTCCTCCTCATGTCAACATATTTTATTGTCTAGGAAGAATTACGCTTACTTGTTTCTTAGTACGAAAAGTATTTAGTGCCCATTTCGATCAACTCTCCATCATATTTCTTTGGCTGAGTGGGGACTTTCACTTATTAACCAAATTCAAAAATAAAATATGGATTTTTTAGATATTACCATGCACTCTCTCATAATTTTTCTTTTATCTTTTCATCAAATCCACATTTTTTTTCTTTTTTATGAGAATCTCCTCCCTTCTTTCACTTCGTCTCGAAGAGTGATCGAACCAATTCAGTCATGTTTTTATTCGTTTGGAATCTGGACTCTTCTACGTCATTTTTATTTACTTATTTTTTCCTCTCTTTTTTTCTTTTTTATTCCCTTCAATCATTCTTTGAGTCCCATAGATTTGATCCTGTAGACTCTGAACCATTTTATTATTGAGCGAAAGGTACGAAATAAATCTTATTCACAAATAAAACCAATACCTCGAACAACATTACATGGCATATGAGTCACTTCATTACTACTTAAATGGAAGAATTGTAATATCTTATTCGAAGTGACTAGACTCAAATATGGTAATAAATTTTTGCATCATGATACTTACCTCAACTCAAATCACACAACCATCTATGTATGGTAGTCATCTTGTAACGTGTTGTTTTATAGTTTATTTAATCCCTTCATTCATTTTTATCTTTTCTTTTTTTTTCGATCAAGGTTTTAGTATGCCACTTAATTTAATAAATTGCTTAAAATATAGTCATAAGTTAGTATCGAAGGATTTCAATTATGTATAACAGTTATATTAAAATTTTACAAATAAAGATCAAAATAGTCACTTTTTAAAAATACAGGGGCCAAAATGAAAAATTCAAAAATATAGAGATCAAGATGAACATAAATCGAATGCACGTAAATAAAAACGAACATTTTAAAAATATAGAAACCAAAATATCATTTCAAAAGAATATTAAGAGTTTGTTTGATAGCGTTTCCGTTTCCTGTTTCTTGTTTCCAGAAATATGTTTGATAGCTATTATTGTTCCTTGTTTCTTGGAAAAACAAAAAAGAAACGGAAACTTGTTTAACAACTATTTATTGTTTCTTGTTTTTTTTAAGAATATAATATTAAAAAAAACTATGTCATACATTAAACATCGAAAAAGATATTATCAAAAGTTTATGTCATCTAATACAAGTTTTGATAATAATTACATATAATAACAAACTTGTATCCTATCCTCCATGTGTTGCCCAAATTTGATCGGTACTATCATCTATAACTTGAACCATTTGTCTTAAATCATGTCGAGTAAAATCCAACTTAATTGTATTACTATGCAAATTTCGTGATTGTAAAATATTAAAATTAAGTTAAAATGAATGTCTTAGTCAACAAAATTTATATATTATAAAATTCTACTCGATTTTAGATATACTAAAAATATTGAAATTAAAATAATATATAAACATGAATATTGTAAAAATTAATACTCAAAAGTTGGAATATAAAAAAATAATTTATCTATCGAAAATTAAAATAATATATAAATCTAAATATTGCATAATAATGAAATTCAAAATTTAAAATATATATATAAATATAGTAGAATTATCTTTGCAAACAAAAAAATAAATAAAGAAAATAAATAATATATAAAAGTGGAAATAAATATAAAAGAAAAAATAAAATAAAAATGCACATCTTGACAGTTGAAGTTTGAAGTATAAAAAATT
This sequence comes from Benincasa hispida, assembly GCF_009727055.1. NCBI lineage: Eukaryota > Viridiplantae > Streptophyta > Magnoliopsida > Cucurbitales > Cucurbitaceae > Benincasa > Benincasa hispida. Next base: position 4,145,222 of record NC_052359.1, on the reverse strand, counting down.
AATATACATATTGAAAATTAAAATAATATAAATCTAATATTTGAGAATTTTAAATTTTAAAATAAAAATAAAATATAATATAGCATAATTATTTTTGTAAATAGAAAAAATAATAAAGAAAATAAATATAATATAAAAGATGGAAATACATATAAAAGAAAAAAAAAGTAAAATAAAAGTGTCCAAATTAGGAGTTGAACACATAATCAAGAGGTGAAATGATAGTTTAGACATGCATTACTATCAAAAAAACCAAGGATGAATTATGATAAATAAAAGAAACAGTATAGTATAAAATATAAATGAAATAGGGAGAAATTATTTTTGCAGTTTTTCAAATTTGATCTCCTTTTAAGAAATGTTTATCAAATTTTAGAATAAAAAAATAAGAACAATTATCAATAAGTCAGTTTCTTAAAAAATTAAAAATAGAAATAAGATATAGAAAATGAAACATTCACTCCTTTAAAATATAAAACAGAATCAACAAATTCAATTGTCATTTTTGAATTTGGACTAAATAAATAAAAAAAAGGCATATTATTATTATCCACTCTTTTTCCTTTCCACCTACCAAATATCATTTTAAAAGAACATCAGACATTTCCTCAATAGAAAAACAATAATTTACCTTTTGTTTTTTTTCTTCATCTTCTATAAAAAGAGTATAAAATTGTATTTTCGTTCGATTACAGTCTCTTTGATTTCTAAATTTTCAAAAGTCAAATATATCTTTAAATTTTTAATTTCATATTTAATAATGTTATGAAAAATCAATATTAAATAATAGAAAATCGACACAAAGATTTACGTGATTCACTAATAGTGTGTTAGCTACGTCAACTGGCAAGGAAGAATAATTTCATTCAAGTAAATAATTACAAATTAAATAGCGCTTCTAAGATATAAAATAACTCAATCCTAGAATTATAATCATAAATAATCGTAATAATTAATTTATACTAAATACGAATCTACAACTCCTTTATTTGGTCGTTCGAAGCGTCAGATACAAATTCAAGTCATTCCAACAAATAGACCTCTAAACTTGTATCTAGTAGATCTTCAATCAATTCCAAAATTTAAAATTTTAATTAATTAATTAGTATAAAATCTAAAGTTACAATTATCTATCTAATATATCCTTTAAATATTTAAGGTTTATGATGGTTTAAAAATTAAATATGTAATTTAACCATCTATTTTTAATACCTGAATCTTGTCAACATCATCCTCCTTACATTTGTCCTTATCAGTTTTTTCATTAAACATTTTAATTTTTTTTTTTTTTTTTTTTGACAAAAGACATTTTAATATTAGTGAGAGATAAAGAGATAAATAAAAATCCACCATTATATATGTAATTTGATCACAAATTAACTTTATTATTGGCATTTTATTTTAATAACATAGAAGATAGGTAACCATTATAAATTGATTTGTGTTTTTCTCTTAAAAAAAATTAATTTTCTTTTAATAAAAGTACAGACATAAATTTAAGTAAGACTCTTAAGGTTTTATTTTGATTCAAAAATAAGAAAGTCAATTAGACTTAATCTTATTCTGAAGTGTTGCCAATAAATATTCGTTAGAATTATGTCTTTTTTCCTCTTCTTTTTTTTACTTTAGAGTTTAATACAAAATAATTTAGGTCCCATTTGATTATCATTATAATTTTTTTAATTTTTAAAAATCAAACTTATAAATCTTACTTCTATCCATAAAATTTATATGCTTTGTTATTCACTTTTCACTCCTGTTTTGAAAAAATCAAGCTTAGTTTTGGGGAAAAAAAATATATAAATAGTTTTCGTTTTTCAAATTTAACTAGAAATTCAATTTTTTACAAAGGTAAAAATTATAATTAAAAATTTTAAGAAAAAAACAAATATAAATTTTAAAAAAGAAAACTAAAAACAAATTCGTTATTTAATTCTAACTACTTATTTACGTTACTCCTCTCCAACGATGGTGATGCTTTTTAAGCCTCGGAATGTTAATAAAACGTTTTTATTATTTTTATTATTATTTAAAAGAGAGGAAAAAAATCTTTCTTAATATGCTGACGTGGCAAATTGGGCCCATTGGCTAATGGGGCCCTTGTGAAAGTTGGCCCACGGACGGCTACCAAACACAAAAGAAAGCTCCGACCTGCCGACCTAATTGAGAATTCTTTGAATAAAATTTATAAATAAAAAATAAAAACTATATTCTCTTTCAAAAAAAAGGGGAGAAAAATAGAAACTAGATGCATTCGTAACAAAATAGCCAATTTATTTATAAATATAGTAAAATAGTAAAAAAAATCATATAAAAACATATTATTTTACTATATTTGAAATTATTTAGAAGTTTTGTGATTTAAAACAATTTCTCATCATTTAAATCTCGTTGGGTAATTATTTTGTTTTTTATTTTTGTTTTTGAAAATTAAGCATATAGACACTTCCTCTACCTCCAAAATTTCTTCTTTTATTATCCTACCAATGGTTTAAAAGACCAAGCCAAATTTTGAAAACTAAAAAAATAATTTTTAGACTCCGTTTGGTAACCATTTGGTTTTTTGTTTTTTAAAATTAATTCCATTTCATCTACGTCCAATTTACATCTTTCTTAAGTACAATTGTTGAATTATTAACAAATTCCAACAATAAAAATAACTTTTTCAAAGCTATTTTTTTAATTCTCAAAATTTTGCTTGGTTTTTTAAACGATTAGTGAAAAGTAATAACAAAGGAAAACATAAGTAGAAGTAGTGTCCATAGACTTAATTTTCAAAAATAAAACCAAAGAAACAAAATGATTACTAAACTAGGCCTTAGAAACTTGTTATTGTTTTTTGAATTTGATTAAAATTTCAATCATTATACTTAAAAAAAATGTAAATCATCGTAAGAAATTGAAAAGAAATAGACTTAATTTTCAAAAATCAAAAGTTAAAGATAAAATGGTTACTAACGAGACCTTAATAACTAATGATTAAAGCAAATTATTAATTAGCATTGTTTATCTCAGCCTCACATTAATTTAATTCTATTTCAATATAAAATATCAAAAGCAACCAATAATTTAAATGTTATAATATTAATATATTTACAGAAAAATTAAAAGAAAGAATTTAATTTGTTAGCATCGTAAGAGAAGAAGCTAAAAGTTAAAGAAATTATCATAAATAAATATATAATATTTTGGATTTCGTATTTTTCTGTTAATTTGTCTCCTAAAATACATTACAAACAAAAAATGACAAATTTAGTGGATATGTGGACAGAAAAGGGTATTTTTTTTTTTCTTTTTTTTTTCTCTTGACCTTGATTTTGATCCAAATTTATATTTAATGATATGTATTTTCATTTATAATAATTCATTTTTCGTTTATATATAAATGAACAAGATTTCCCCTTTAAAAGGGAGGCAATTTACTTTATTAGTCGTATGTAACTACATGTAAAATAGATATATATGACCTTAAAATTTAAATTTCATCTAATTACATTAGGTTTGGAATAAATATATAAATTATTATTGAATTGATTTAAATGGATCTTTTTAAATATAAAAAAATATTTAAAATTATTTACAAATTTATAGCAAAAAGTTTAAAAATTTTCCTATATAAATGTAAATATAAATATTTGCAATAAAGGGTTTATAGTAATGAAAAGGCTATGAATAAGAGAAGTGGGTGTGTGGGGCTTTCTAGTTTGCTCTTTATTATGTCATTTACCTATTTTTCCCAAAAGGCAACAGCTGTGTTTCATTGGCTCTTAATAGAATTTTGGTCACACAAAATCTTTTGTATTTATGAAACTTAAATTTATGTAGCTTTAATAATAAAAATCACTGTTCAAAACAACAGGCCCTGCCCCATTTCTACTACCTCTAATTCAAAACCAAAATATTTAAATTTTATTCTCATCCTTCAATTCCTAAGGTTATATCCATTTTAATTCTCGACACATAAAATATCAAAAAGTTTAGGAAAATGGTCGGAAATAACCTCCTCAAATTTTTATCTTTCAAATATAGCATCCTTTTTGAAATCTTGTTAAATTAGTTTTTCTCAATCATGTCGGGCGAGATCGACTACCAAGATTTACATAAAAAATTAACTTTTTCTAACTAATCGATTCTTTTAGATCTTCTTGGTGGAATTATTAACACACTCTACTCAACTTTTCAAATATTATTAATCTTTCTAAATTTTATATCAAATCTTACCTAATTTTTTCAAATCTTTTCAATAAAATCTTGCCAAAAAATTAGGTAAGATTTGGGAGATATAAAGATTCTCATTGTTATCTAGGCAGGTTACCAATGAGATTCTATTTATTTGGGCTTCTCGGTGAAATCTCAAATAGATAAACACCGACATTCTTTATATTTCGCAAATCTTATTTTTTTTATTTGCAAAATCTGATCTTTTGAAAAATTAATAAAATCTTGATGTTAATACTCTCGAGATTTCACCGAGAATGCCCAAAACCATCAATAAGTTAGAAAACGTTATTTTTTTAAACTAAATATCAGTTGTCGATCTCGGTCGAGACGAATCAAGAAAATTTAGTTTAACGAAATTTCAAAAAGCGTATTAGTTTTGAAAAGTGAAAACTTGATAGTGTTATTTTTGACAATTTCTCAAAAAAATTACTCAAATATGGTTCGTATATGTTATTTCTAGTTTATGTACTTTTTAAAATTGTTGTATTACTTTTTAAACATTTATATACTTTTAATCCTTAAAAAGACTATTAATATAACTTCAAATATGCATTTTACTCTTATTGGTTAGGCAAATCAATATCTTTAAAAATGAAGGGGTCAAGTATCATTTATTATGAAGGAAACTTCATAATAAATACGACGAAAGTGCTTGAAATTTTTTCGAAAACATGTGTATATGAATATATTAACATGTTGATATAAATTTTGTATTAGAGTTACATAGATAGACTGAGATGACTCAATATTAAGTAGAAAAATAAATATGATTTTTTTAATAAAAGAAATAAAGAACTAAAATAATAGACATTTACTATGTTTAGGAACGAAAATACATAAAAAAATAAATTGATCATTTAGAAAAAGAAAGATATTTGAAATTTAAATAAATAAATAAATTTGAATGTTCCCCTTTCCCTACCTAGACCAATTAAGAAAAATATATATTTTTTTGGTTGTTTTTGTCTTTATCCTTTGTCACTAAGCCCAAGTCATTTTCTTGCATTCTAATTGCCAACTAATTTTATGAATAATTCTAAAAACATTTAGGACAAAGTTATTGATCAATAAAAAAAAAAAAAATTAATAATTGTATTAATTTAAATGTTAAATTTTTATAAGTGAGTAAATTTAGACCATATGTTATAATTTCGCTTTAAAGTAGTTAATGTATAACTTTCGCACTTATGAATTAGAGAAAAATACAGGAATAAAATGAATAATAAGTTAATTTAACCATTTTTTGTCATTTTATCTTACTTTTTTCTTTTGACCTATTTTGACAAGATTTTTAAAGAAAAAATAAGTTACGTTCTATTTAGTAACTCTTTGATTTTTTTTATTTTTTATTTTTGAAAAATATGTCTATAAACACTACTTCCACCTCCAAATTTTTTCCTTTGTGATCTAGTTTTTCCAATGGTTTAGAAAACCAAACCAATTTTTTAAAACTAAAAAAAGAATTTGTTTTTGTTTTTGGAATTTGGATAAGAATTTAACCGTTGTAAAGAAAGATGCAAATCATTATAAAAAATAAGAAGGAAATACGCTTAATTCACAAAAATCAGAACAAAAAATGAAATGATTACCAAACGAAATTTTAATCGATTAATTTAAGTTGATTTACCTTTGACATCGATTTATAGCTATTCTACTTTATTTTACTTATTAAAAAAGGTTTGAAAAGGGGGATTTGTCTAATAATATTGGAGGGCATGAATTATGAGCATAGAAAAAGAAAAAGAAAAAAATTGGTATTGTCTCACTTTGTTTGGTGAGAACTAAAAAACAAAATATGAGAAAAAGCTTTTTGTCAAGGAGAAAGGGAGAAGGCCTTTAGTTGGATGGGATTTAAACACTAAGAATTATTTTGAGTCAATAGTGGGGAATAATTTAAATTAAATAATCTCAATCTTCTCTCTATTCCAAAAATCTTTTATATCATTGCTATGTGAGTTCAAAAGTCATACTTAGATATAAATATTCAAGAGAGTGGACCATGGTCTCCATCTATTCCTAGGAAATTCATGGTCATCCTTATCTTCTTTTTTCTCCCTTTAAAAAAATGAAAAGTGATTTTTTTTTTTCTTTTTTAAGATGGATAAAATATGTTTGAGATTTTATTTATTTATTTATTTATTTTAAACAATTCAAGACAAATAGCACAATTTTTAACCTCTTCATCCAAGATGATAGAGAGAATGCTATCTGAAAAAGCATCTTTCTATATTAAAGGACACCCTTGAAAGGAAGCCAAAGCTGCAATAGCATGAATTGATTTATTTTCCTCCTAAAAGTCATGAGAGAAAATAGTGGTATTAACATCTATACTAACACAAAAATCAAAAATTAAAATAATAGACATGTACTATGTGAATAGGATTTATATTGTCAATTATACTATCATGAAATAAAAATAATACAATAGAGAATTGACCAACATATTCTTAATGATACGTCTCATCTTAAATATCCTTTCAACAATGTTTCTTAATTTTAGCTTATAAGAATTTAATATCTCGATTATTTAACTTCTGGACTTCAATATAGGGGCTATTATGATATTTGAATCTTGCCAAATTAATATGACCTTCCATCCTAGAAGTTAGAGGTTCAATCCTACGTCCCACTATTGTTGTACTCAATTATGTAAGAATGAAATAAAAAATAGTCAAACCTAAATCGAGATTAAATGTGGGTTGATTTGATCTATTGATTGATTGGTCAATTTTAGTCCCTCTTCTTTTTCAAAGTCTTCAAAACCATAAAGCTAGTTCTTTATTTTCCAAGGAAATTAAATGTGGAATATAAGAAGAAGTCATGTTTGGTGAAAGAAAAGAGGAAAGGAAGGCCAAGAAAGAACACCTAACTCTCTCCTTTCTCCAAGAAATTGCTAAATATAAAACAATTCAATGAAAGCTAGAAGCTTTACACCTAAGCTATCATTATCTTTCTAACAGTTCATTTTATGTTGACAACTCACCAAATTCCAAAAAACAAGGATGATGTCAACTATATCTTATTAATAATAATAAAAACTCAAAACTTTAGTAGTTTCGAATAGGTTGAAACCAATACTTGTTCTAGTATAGATTCAAATAAAGGTTGAATTATTGAACAATCATTCTATAACATACAAAATTCTCCCATGTCTTACAAGTTGCCAGAAGTAAAATAAGTATAGAAAAATTACCTAATTTTTTTTCCGGTTAAATGACAAGAAATTTAAATTTGTGTCCCGTTGATTCCCAAATTTTATAAAGTATTTATTACACTCCCCAAACTTAAAATCTACATGTCCAATAAATCCCTCAATTTTCAATTTCGTATCTAATAAACTATTGACCTATTTCACCATTTTAAAAAAATTCACAATCTCACTCAAAGAGTGAAAGTTTAGGTGCCCATTAGACTTAAAATTCAATATTATATCTAATTAATGGTTGAATTTAAAATAATAATAATAATAATGTCACAAATGTACTGATTGAAAAAGATGGACTTATTATACGTTCTTGTAAAATTAAAAGTTCCAAAATTGAACACAAATTTGATAGTTATTTTATTATTATTATTTTGAGTTCAATAGAAGATTCTAAGATTTGAAGCACAAAACTTTTAGTCGCCAATACATATTATATGTCAATTAAACTATGTATTTGATTTAAAACGTGGATATCACACAATGCCTACAATGATTTTCTTTTAACTTTTGTCAGCCTAAGTTTAATGGGTCTAATCGAAACAAAAACATTATAATCCGAAAGTTTCTAAAGAGGTTCGATGGCCAAGTTAAAAGGACTCAAAATTATAAATAGTTTTAAAACTAATTTAAAAGTTATTTGCAAAGAAATGTTTAAACCATTTGCAACATTATTCTTGAAGAAACCAAGAAGCATTATCTTTTCAGAAGGCTAAGCAAAAGACAAAAATACAATTTACAAGGCTATAGAATACAGTTAAAAAGCCCAGCAGAATGTGAATAATGAAGATATGAAGAGCCCATCATATAATTCATAAGCTTTATCCCAATCCTCAATTGTGACGATGTTGATGTTTCTCACTCCAATTATCCAAAATTAGGCTGAAATATGGTAAAAAATCATTGTGTGGTTAGTCATTTTTCTAATCTAATTTTGTATTTGGTTCATTTTAACCTACTTTCAATACCGAACATTACTTTTTTTATACGACGAAACGTAAGTCAAAAAGTACACAATTCAAACATAACTTGGTAGATAAGATATTTATTATCTCGACTGTTTGATTTCTCACTCCACATTCACTAAACCCAAAACACATTTTTGATATGACCAAGCGTAATCCTAAAAATACTTGATCCGAAGATTCCTTGAAAGATGATACAATTACTATCCTCTTCAAGAACGATGGTTTGATTTCTCTCAGCCTCATGGATTGGACCAAGAAACCATGAAAATTCCAAAATATATCACTAAATTTAAGTACACAAGTGCTCAAACTCTAGCGATGAAAAATATCCAACATGACTAGACGTATCTTTGCCCAATCATAAAGCATTAATAGTCAGCCACAATTGAAATTACTAATTGTAGGATTGGATTGGATGAAATTAGAAACTTGTGAATAAAATTCCATAAATATATATGTATATGTGTGTGTGTTTAAAAAATCTTCATTTTCTTTTATAACTAGCGAACATCTATATAAAAGAAAATAGCAATAATAATAACCATCTTCATCCCAATAACAATTAAAAATTAGAAAACATTGTACAAATTTCTCAAATTTTCTTTCATTTCAAACAAAGAGTTTAAAAAGGACCAAGAAAATAGAAAGTAGACAAAAGTTTCGAAACCAAAGTCATGGTTTAATGGTATTCAATCAGTGAATGGAATCAACTTCGAATCGATCCAAAAGTTCAATTAGTAAAGCTCGTGGCTAATGAAAGATGCATATTTTCAATTCGCACCATGCAAGAGTTTGTCTTTGTACCATTTGCAAGAAACACTTGTGGAGCAATGTGGGTGTCCTATAATATCAAAGATTTAATGCCTAAAATTCAACCCACTACCTTTTTTTATATAAGGAATAACCTTAACGGGTCTCAAACATAACCAACTTAATCCAACTGAAATATTTGCATGATCTCTGTCAGAAAGAAATCAATTTAAAAATCTTAAATCACCTATTCTAGATGAATAAGGATTCCATGGTGGTTCTAGCAAATTTGCTAAGACTTATAATTTCTGTTCCCTTACTGATTTTGTGTTGCTTTTACATATTTAAGCAGTTCGAAAGCTAGATTGCACTAAATCTAAGTCCTCTTAGTGATCGACAACATAGCAGTTAGCAACCTAGAAGAGCTGATTGTGCTAAAAGAAAACATTTTGAAAACCCAAATCAATATAAATATGGAGTCTTAGTACAATTTTATAATTATCCTAATTAGATTCATCAGAAATATATACATATATCTATAGTAAAATTTTGTGTTGACTTCCTTTGTGTTGGACTTTCCTTTCGCAAGTCCATTTTGTAATTTCATTTTTCTTAGTAAAAGCTTGGCTTTGGCTTTTAGCTTTCACGTACATAAAGGTTTGATGGAGTTGATTTGTAACATTATGTTAAGGAGACATCATGTAGGACCTGTTTTACTTCGGCTATAGTCTGAGAATACCCAGATGTAACATCTTGAACAAGTGTAAGATTATTTAATTTGGTGGAGAAATGAAACAAGGTCCTAAGGATACCCCTCTGTAAGACCCCTAGTTATGGAAATAGTAGATTATTAGTAAATATTAAGATGGTTATTAGAAGAGGCATATCAGTAATTAGATAGTAAGTTTGTTAGGCTTTTATTATAAATAGAGGGAGTGGGTTGAGAGGAAGGGTGTGAAGAATATTGTGGAATTTTTTTTTAGGAATTTAGGGAGTCTACCCTCTAGAAAGGCTAGTGGTTATTGTGTTTACTTGTTCTCATGATATATTTTGTAGTTTCTTCATTGATATTACAATATATATTTCTATCTTTAGTGTTCTTCGTGTTGGTGGTATTCTAACACCCTCCACAAGTGTGATCCATAAAATTGGTTTTCATGTCCAAAATTCTGTTCTTCGAGAAACACTCTTATAATATAATTCATAGTCCATTTCATCACCCTTCAGAATTTCATGGAATAAAAAATAATACTTCGTACATTCACAAAAATGGATTTTTATTTCACCATGGGAAGAAATTTGTCGATGTAAGGAAAAAAATTCTTACTTTGAAACCTTTAAAATACAAAACTATCATAAATGAATGTGACCAATTTAATTGATAATTATATCAATCAAGATGAATTACCTCAAGCAGATGAAGTATGAAAATTTGCTGGAGGTAACCAGTGATGCGAATTCTTAGTGTTGGCATTAGATTCACTGCAATGGCCTTGGTATTAGCAGCTCCTCGTAATCATCCACAACCACCTACATAGAAAAACTTTGTAATAGTAGTAACCCCAAAACAACTAAAATAATAAAACCTACAAATGTTTCGTTTGAGAACTCATGTTGGTGGGTATAGTTACCTCATATGTCTTCCCACCATAGGTATACTCAACATACAACTGTTTTGGTTCTCCAGGGCATGGATCGCAAAAGCCCATGATACCGGACTTCTTTACTCCTTCATGGAGCTGCATCAAATAGATAGAATGACATGATGATAATATCGAGTTCCAAGTGCATCTACACACACGTGTGTTAGTATATTCGAGCTAACTAGTGAACACATGCTAAAGCCAATGAGTTTGATCCCTTGAAAGAAAGTTCAAAAACTGATCGACCCTTCCAGCATTCACTGACATTTAAGTTTTCAGGCAGTTTGGTCTTTGATTTGACTTAATTCACATGACTCAACAATAGGAAATCAAGAAGTTGAAGTTGTTTGGATCATGGGTCTGTTGCACAGGAATAGGTTCATTCTAGCATTTTCCTTGCACACAATGACACAAATAACCCATTGGGCATGACCGCATGGTTTCTTACTTCCACCGGCCCTCATGCAATCTCATAATAAATAATAGTCTAAAGCTGATGCGTAAATGCTAATGTTATTTTCCAAATGACACCGGTATTATTTGTATCCAGGAAAACACAGAAAATGAAGAAGTAATAAGAAAATACCTTTAGCTGCCCAGAATCATTAACCAAAAAGTTTAGCGGTAAAGTGACATCTATAATGCTTAGAGACGACTCATCATTTGGTTCGTTTAATTCATCCTTTTTCTTCAAATCCTTCTGATTTCCATAAATTGCTTTAGTAATAACAAGTCCACCAATTTCAGATTGTCTGTTTCTTTTCCTATTGGCTACATTTTGCAGTAGCTGTTGAGCTTTGGCAGCTGCAGCTCTTGCTTCTTGTACCTACATTTAGACACAACTCATGTTAAACCTTCAACGATTCTAGCATCAAAAAATTGAAATACAGATGTCGCCAATAAAAAGTTTTAAATACTTGAGATAGAATGCACTTCCAAAAAGGCTATGTGATTCAGAGGAAATAAGAGAAGGGGGAGGGGATAACTCTGTAATACTGTGGCAAAGTTGCCCAAAAGGATCTAGAACAGCAGAAATCAACATTTCAACGTCCAAGAAGCAAGCCTATCAACATCTTCAACTACACTCATCTAAAAGCAAATAATGGTAACAATAATGATAATAGTAATATTTATAGTTTCATGTAGGCAACCAACAGGGGTAAATCTCTTAAATTCATCCTTTTCATTTAAGCACAGAAAAGTATATATATCAATTTATGCAATCTTACAGAGACAAAAACAAAGCAGATTGTATGGGCTACATTTATCCAAAATCTCCATAAATTGTACAAGAAATCAATACCTGAGCAGAAGTTTTTTGCATGTTCTCTAAAGCCTTTTGTTTTTCCCTTCTCTGGTAATAAGGTTTTACCAAAAATTTCTGCAGTCAAAGCACAGAGGATTTAAGAAGTTAAGAGCCACGTCAAAGGACCATTACTTTGTAGAAAAGGAGTCAATCTACTACAATGGTCTTCACCTTCACTTACTTCCTTGTACAAATCTCGAGATAAAATGAAAAAATTACTTAGTCAGGGAACAAACAGAAAAAACTAAAGCCTACCAGCAAGGCAGCAATTACTAATAGTTAAAAGGCATTTGAATAACTATCGTTCAATATTTTTAATGTTGCCCCTGATGTTGCTCCTTTTTCCTAATTCCAACATGGCACAAATAACAACCAATTCACTAATAGATAATTGAGAGATTGATCGAATGTTCAATAGTAGAAAACCTTGAGCAAAAAGTATGCCGAAGTGGGGAAAATGAATGCTCCAGCTGCAAACACAGGGTTCAAATGCCTGGAAATCAGAATCTGCACAAAATAGCAAATCAAAAAAGGAATAAGACGTAATAAACTAAAGAGAAGATAAAATTGAAACAACAACCAGGGGAAGAGAGAGAGAGAGTCTACCATTTAATAGTTTGAGCGCACAATATATATTATATTGTGTGTGTACGGCCAATAAGAGACATTATATCACTGGAATACTACTACTTTTTCAACTTATAAAAAAAGGTAAATAAACAGTCTCTAAGGCCAAAACCATACACCTACAAAATTCAAACTTTGCAATTTCATTTAGAATTTCAAAATCTCCTAATCATCGATTCATCATTACATATTACAGTTGAATGTCCATAATTGACATGATGTAGTCGAAAAGGCTGCCAAGTTTGTGGTTCAGATGTCTACTTGTCAATAGGAATGTGCTCAAGGACCTGTTTGGTTTCTTATTCAATTTCTAACTTTTCAGATTCACGAGTCAAATGTATTCAGTGAATTTCAATAAGGTGAGTTTATTTTTTAAAATAATTTTTAATTGTTCAGATTCCACAATCCAGAAAGTACAATTTATCTAAACTAGAATTTATAAGTATATATAAATTTGCTACCAAACAATTACTTTAAAACAGAAAAATCATGCATTACAACTCCATTTTTTCTATTAAATCCATTGTCCTCAAATTCATGTTTTGGATTACCAACCAAAAGCACCTTATTCAACTTGTCTCACAAGCAATGCCTAACATAAGCCTTCCCTAAGACAATGAATCGTAAATATTTGTGTGAACGTGCACAAGCATACACCAAGGCAGGGACAGAGCACGATAATTTTGGCTGCAAAGTTAACAACTTATCAGTCTAGGACTATAATATCAGATTTGAGTCACTATTATCTCCCTTGTAGGTCCTTCAAGTCGTCTTTATTTTATAAGAAATAAATATTTCATTGATGTGATTAAATATACAAACTGGGTGAAACCCCGAGACCCAAGGAAGCTGGGGTGGTTACAAAAAGGTCTTCCAATTCAACAAAAGGTCATTTAAACTACAATCTTTGAAAAGGGGCTAAAGAAACATGCATACCAGCTAAGAGCCTTTACAGAAATAGTTTCTATTAAACCATCCAACAGAGAGAAATTTGTTGTTCAACATCCTGTTGCTTCTTCCCAACCAAAGGCTCCAAAGGAAAGCTCTACTAGGTCCTTCAAAGTGGTCCATTTTACTCATATGAAAACCAAGTTTATAGTTCATCCATCATAAGTAAACAATTAACTAGTAAAGAAGTTTTATTATTTGTTCCACGATGCTGTTAAAGAAAATGGATAAAGAAAGTTGGAACACAAACTCAAGCTTCAAGCATCTAGAGATTAAGAGAGGAGGAAATTGGGATCAAACTTACTGGAATGATCAATTTTTGACCTCCACGATGCAACTCAAATTTCCAAAAGATGCCCTGGAAAAGAAATAAAAAGATGAAAATACAAACAAACAATGAAGCAAGTAAAACCAAAAGGGAAAACATGTTTCCGGTTTATGGAAACCAGATCAGAGAATAAATCCTCAAAGGAATAGAATACAATTACATTTAAAAAAAAAGAGCATTCACAAATCATTTGAAGCCCAATCTGTCATCCAGAAGATTAAATAATTCTTCAGTACTCATTAGCAAATAGGCATGCACGCACAAGAATCTGTGCACAGCAATCAATTTATTTTTCCACACATGAAACTCCGACTACCTGAATCCCAATTGAATACAACATCCGAACAGTGCTGAATTTCGATAATTTCCTCCCACCACCAAGTTCAAGCTCAAGCATGGTGCTGCAGTATTAACAACTAAAGTCAGGAAAATAAAATGCCAAGAGGCACTCCCCGAGCTAAAGGCTAATGTGAAGCATAAACACAGGTATTTCTAATTGGGGCATTATCCCATATCACGCATCTCATAGACAAAATAAAGAGAAAAAACGAGCAAATGGTTACAGAGCTTACAAAACAATTCCAATGGCATAAATCAAGAACGGAAGTAATTACAAAACCCTATGCAGAGGGGAAAAAAACCATCTCAAAATTATGCATTTAAATAAGCCCAAAAAATAAATAACATTCTCTTTAAGATTAGTAGAGTTGCCAAGAAAAGTTCCTCTATTCTTTCCTATCGAATTTTCTAACGACCAACTAAGTTAGCATTTTCCATAAAATTTCAGTTCTCCTGTTAAAGTTGTGCCCATGAATACTGTAACACTTACTACATTATTAACAACTTGAAGGAGGGAAGGGAAGAAACAAAATAAAACAAAACAAACTTGAAGGGAAAGAAGATAGACAACATCAGGAAAGATGTAACAACGGAAAAATTGACCACAATCCTCCAAGCAACTACCTTCCTACTCTCCCGGCAATTCGGCCATGAGACTTTGAAGAGAAGCGATGAGTATAATGAGCAGATGCCCCAAAAGAACTTGTGCTAAACTGCAAGCACAACATATGAATAGTGGTAAGGAAAAACCCCCGTCAAAGAGGCATGAATTATGAAGTCCTAAAGGAAAAAAGAGAGGTAATTATACTATTGATAGATCAGATGAATTTAGCAACTTGTACAAGGCCATGATCAAAACCAAGGAAGATTTGACAGGCACAGGGAATTGGAACGTTAGAAATGCCAATTTTGTGATGTCTACGATTCATTATGACATAATCAAAAAAACTCATCTTATATTCTAGATTCTAAATTCCAATGCCTTGAATGTTTTTCTTTGAAAATAACTAATGACCAGCAACAGAAAGAGAAATACCTTCACCTCTCCTGCAACAGACCTTTTCTCTTCTTTCTTCTGCCATCCAACTGCAACAGAAGACTCCGGGCCTAAAATAAGTTGTATCTAGAAAAAGAGAAGGTAGTAATCAGGAAGCAATGCAAGGAGCAGATCCAGTGATAAGAAACTATAAGTCTAGATGATAAGCTAACGTTATGCCTTCAGGTACCATTTTAGCACATATTAACAATCTGCTAACAAGAGTATAGAACATAATTTAAATGGGGGCAACAAAAAAGCATACATTTCCATTCGCTGTTTCAGAAAGTTGGCGAGTCCAAGAATTGGACAGGTTCAATGATCCATCTTTCAATGACATCGAAATACCCATTGTTGCCGTTGAGTGCAATGTAAGATGACTGAATGAATAAAAGAGAGAGAACGAAAGAGAGAAGTAGGTGTGGGGTTAGAGCAAG
This sequence comes from Benincasa hispida, assembly GCF_009727055.1. Taxonomy (NCBI): domain Eukaryota; kingdom Viridiplantae; phylum Streptophyta; class Magnoliopsida; order Cucurbitales; family Cucurbitaceae; genus Benincasa; species Benincasa hispida. The sequence goes on along the minus strand of NC_052359.1, from coordinate 4,129,417 downwards.
TCAGCATGTACATTTCCTTGAGGCATCAAAGATTCAGGAGAAGCAATATCTCACCGAGATGCTTGCATCCCAATAAGTGATCTTAAACCAGTTGAAGCCATAAATTCTACAGATGAAACTGAAGAAAATTGATGACGAAACAATGCAGAAGCAGCCCCACCACCGACATTCCCAGTAACTGCCAAATTTCCTCCTACTCCAACGGTATTACTTTTTGAAATTTGAGACTGAACTTCACTTGTCATGGCCATTCTAAAATTTTGGTGCATAAATAAATGAGTAGATGGATAACAAAATAGCAAAAGACTGGACAAACTTCATATATAGATACGTTAATATATACTGGATAACAGAATAGCAGAAAAAATCCGGTGTCTTGTTCAAAGAAAAAACTTCATTAATCAAAAGTTGAACCGGAAAGTTCAAGATCATTAGTACCAGCAATATAGGTTTAACTATTTAAATTTATGAAATTCAAAAAAGAAACATAAAGGTGACACAGAGACTATGTCAAACTATTTATGGCATGCTGGTAAAATGATGTGATGTTGTACCTAACAGCTAACACAACGTTATAATGATTTGCTTAACTGAAATGGCCGTGGGGGAAAATAATTGAAAGATTTCATTACCCTCTCATGATGCCATCGCCCTCCCAAAAATGTGGCAAAGACATATTAGCCAGTATGGTACCAGAAGGCCTGAAATGTGCTGAAATTTTCTCTTGTTCCTTCCTTTTCCGTAACCTTTCAAGCTCTTCCTTTATCTCATCTGCTTTATTCAACTTTGGACCTAGTTCCAGACCAGAAGTCAATCCTTCCATGCCATAGATGTCATATATCTGTCTTTTGTTCTCATCGGTTAAGATTTCGTATGCTTCGCAGATTCGCTGAAAGTTCTCTGTAGCAATATCTTTCATCTAAAGAACCAAACACAAAAAAAACAATGAAAAAGACTTGCAAGGATCGTAACTACGGAATCTAAACCAGATGATAGATACTAAAAATTTCAACCAGATGACAGATTTAGGAGCCACCTTTACTCCATATATCCCAGTAACTGTACAATAATACTTCAATAAAATAAAAATATGTTTCTGCGGGTTTCTTCTTCTTCTAAAGTTTCTGAAAACACTAACAGAACTTATATAATGATTAAATTAAATACGATTCCTAGGGTATTCCATGTTGAAATTAGGCACACTACCTACTCGAAATTTAAGAAGAAAAAATTATTCACAAAATTACTGATCAAATAACTCTGCTACCTTGATGGTTCCAGTAAAAGTAAGGCATAACCTACAAATGTGAGATTACACAATAAAAGTTCTTTCAAAAAGACTAAGATGGCTAAACCCACTCAAGAACTGAAATCAAACGTATCAAAAAGCCAAAAACAATCCCATTCAATTAAATCAAACACATTCCACTTTGCTATTGAACAAAAAGTCAGCCAGAATAGTGCTCGCCCAACTACCCCTGATCGCAAATAAGTTCAATACGAGAGCAAATAACACAAAAACATCACTACGACAAACTTAACTTAAAACACTGGAAAAAAACAAAATTGAAATCCAAATAACAGAGAATCGATTAACGATAAGAGAATTGTGATTGTTAATTGGGAAATACATGAGGAGATTGATATTTATCAGGGTGATAGACTTGAGCCCATTGGCGGTAAGCTTTTCGGATTTCTTCGTCGGAGGCTTCGGGTGAAATGTGGAGCAGAGCATACAAATCCTTATTGGGAGGCCCAGCTTTTTCTTCTTCCTCCATTTTTAGGGTTTGAAGCAACGGCCAGAGGTTTAGCAGAGAGCAACTATGGAAGAACTGTGTGTTTGTTCTGTGGGTTTTAGGGGGCCTTTGCCGAGCCGCGGGCAGAGAAGCTGTCAGCTTAGTAACGTTACCCGCTCGTGTTGTTAACATTTCCCAATACTTATTTGAAAATCATTTTTAACCCATTTTTTCAATTGATGATTATTAATACATTAGTATGTGAATTGAGTGATGCATGTTTTAGTTAAATTAGCATGATTTTAGCTTAATTTTAATTTATTTTTAAATATTTATTTTTGTTGTAAGATTGATGTTTGGTTTAAATCTTTTTAATATAAATTTTAGTTCATACACCTTGGAGGTGTTTGTTTCAAGGGTTGGGATTGAATGGATTAGACATCTTAAGCTCAAACCGGGACATGGATTTAGAAAGTTTTGGCTTCCTACATCATTTTCCCATGTGTTTGAATATTATTTACAGTTTAAACCCATGGGTTACCCTCTTTTTTTTTTTTTTTTAATAATTTAATCTAAGAAGTACGTCAGCCAACACCACGTTCGGTGACCACTGCGACCAACTCTGCCCACCTCCCTCCAATGATCGTCGTCGGTCAACTCCGGTGACCACCTTCCAGAAACTACTGATAAGTTGATTTATCATGCGATGAAAGGATGTGTGGATGCGATGATCATGCAAGTTTTCCTAACAAAGCCCAAGTATAAGCCTTCTTAGGGTCCTGGTAAGTCTAGGGTCGCGTAGGGGATTACTAAGTAGATATGTGACAGACTCTCTGATTTTATTGGGATGGTGATTAAGAAGTAGATGTTGATTTAACTTTGATTTTCTAATGCAATGGAATTAAATGCACAACGATGAAAGGGTGGTGTTGTAACAAATATGCGATAAAGGGGGTGGAAAAAAGGTTTTGCTAGCATTTCTTAAGATATTGTACAAGTCATGCGATCATGCTATACACAAATATTAAGCACTACATTTCTCAATGCACGATGACACATTTCCTATGTCTAGGATGCATGCGATGTGTATGGAATGCAGCAGATAGAACTCATTTCTAAGTCTCTACTCTTGCTTATGTGATCTAATATGACTCTCTCAAGCTTAGATTCTGTCTTTAGACTACTCTCTCAAGTACTCCAAATGATGAATGAAGCATACATAAGACAAGATGATCGCATAAAGTGCATAGCTCAAGTCAAGCTAGCTAAGTACTTCTCAACCCATTCACATTTAGCTACTCACGTATGGTGTGAAGAGACTGAACATAAATTGAAATGAAGTTTCCATTATTGCAAATAAAGTGTTTAAGTACAAAACAATAAATGGTGTAAGTATCAAGCCAAGTAGGCAATATCTTGCTTCCTCTGGCGTTTACATTACTTTCATCACTTCAGTTCTTTCCCAAGTTGTAAACTATTGCTCTCGCAAGGGTTTGGTGTTTCTCCTCCGTACTGTTTTCAGAAGTCTCTCGATCTCTCCGAAAATTAATTTCTTCTCAAGAATTCCCTTCCCTTCGCTTAATCGTCCTCCTGGTTTGATAGCATTCGGTATTTATAGACTTTCATACAAAACAGTTATTCTCACTAATGATTGTGTGGATGGACAACATTAATTTCCATACCCTGTTGCGTTGTTTGATAGTCACCAGAAGTTCAATGGATTTGCAACGGTATGGTCTTCAATGGTCGTCCCATCACGTTTGACCGTAATCGGCTTTACGTCCCATCACGTTTTATTACATTAGGCCACCGCCTTTATGTAAGGTCATCACGTGATCATCTTTGAAGCACCCATGGATCGCCAACTCAAAACGTGTTATCGCCTTGTTCCTATACAGAATAACTCCGTTTAACTGCTTTTATGCAATGAGAGTTAGCGATCACAATTTTTCTTTTAGTTTGGCGCATTCAATCGTAATATTGCCTATTCACCATCGCTTTCTCCCATTGTTTTAATAATTTGAGCTTTAACAACTTGTATTTCTACCCGTTATCACACCCCCAAATTTAAAATAATGCTTGCCCTCAAGCATAAGCTAAAGATTTCTCAAATTTCCAATCGCCTTTACCCTACCTAGGCTTCTCATGATGCCTTATTCAAACCGTTAAATCGTTATCATTATTAATTTCTATCCCAATATCTTCCTAAAATATTTCTAACCTTTAGGGACCGCGAACTTAATCTTTTAAAAAATCTTTACTCATTTCCCAGGACATCGTATGATTTATTTCAAATTTTATCAAACCGGGGTGTTCAAATGGTTTTGGCCTTCGCATGATTTAGTTATTAGTTTTGTGATCTTGCACTGATTCGAGTGTCCAACCTTCGTTTTGGCTTGCCCCCACGGGTGTCATGTGAATATCTAACTACGAGTGAGGTGCTCTTTTCAGTCAAAACTCATGCTCATATTTTTATTTGACAGCGGAGTTGCGATCACTTAGCTTCTGCGTTGATCACGATTCCCACCTTCGTTTTGGCTTGCCCCCATGGGCTGTCCTGCGGACATTCCAACTACAAGCAGAATCCGATCTCAACGTATATTATTATTATTATATTATATTATTATTATATATATTGAAACTCTATCAAGGCTGAAAATAACACCCCCTCCCCCCAAATTTAAAACGCAGCAATGTCCTCGTTGCTGAAAATGAAATAATTCATGCGATGGACTCAGAAATTTTTGGAAAAATAGTTTTGAAGTAAAGTTGGGAGGCCAACTAGAAATGCTTTGTGAATCGAATGTCCTGAAATTAATCTGACACTAGTTCATGCAATAAGAAAAGAGGCATATATTTCATCATTGAAGTCGTAATGGGTATGCAGCAACCAAATAAAGCAATCAAAAATTCAGAATTGAGCTAAACGAGAGAGAATGCGATAGTAGAATTCAGCAATATTAAATTGAAACTGAGAAGTACAAGAATTGAAATAAGATGAGGCAAAGAGGGACACAACCCCCAAATTTCGCCCGCATCATTTTGATCGTAATAAACAAGTACGACGAAGTGATGCGATGAGCTTAAAACACGCGATCGGTTGAGCTTTTGAAAGATAGTACGAAGAAAAGAGTTGACAATCATAAAAAGTAGAAATTATGCAGAAAGTAAAATAGATAATTGAAAGAAAAACAAAAAGGATATACAAAACGATATACTTCGTCCTTGATGAATGTATGTCGCTTATCATCGTAGGGACTAAGTGTTTCTTCTTTATTCTGGCTTATCCAAGTCAATGGAGGTTTTCTCGCGTTGGATATCCCCTCCATGATACAACTTTACTCTTTGTTCATTCACTTTAAATGCGTTGGTCCCATCTTCGTTGGTCAATTCCACCGCTCCATGCGGGAATACTTCCTTCATTATGGAAGGCCCGGAGCAACGCACTTCAATTTTCCAGGAAAGAGACGCAACCTAGAGTTGAACAACAATACTCTTTGACCTGCCTTGAGATTTTTCTCGCAAAGACGCTTATCATGCCATCACTTGTTGCGTTCTTTGTAAATTTTGGAATTTTCATACGCTTGTAATCTCCACTCGTCCAGCTCTAGTAGTTGAAGTTTTCTCTCTTCTCCTACAGCCTTAAGATCAAAGTTAAGTTTTTTAACTGCCTACATCGCCTTATATTCCAGTTCCAACGGTAGATGACAAGCCTTTCCAGACACCCATAAGCATGTCCAAACACCAACGCATATGGTGACATGCTTATGGGTATCTTATAAGCAGTCTGATATGCCCACAAGGCATCATCTAGTTTCATGGCCCAATCTTTCCGCGATGGGTTCACCACCTTCTCTAAGATTGGCTTTATTTCTCTGTTAGAAACCTCTGCTTGTCCATTTGTTTGGGGGTGATACGCGGTGGCGATCTTATGGTGAACATTATATTTGATCAATAGTTTACTAACAATGTGATTCACAAAGTGGGTCCCTTCGTCACTTATTATGGCACATGAGGTGCCAAAACGAGTAAAGATGTTTTTCTGAGAGAACTTAGAGACTGTTGCCGCATCGTTTGCAATGCATGAAACAACTTCAATCTATTTGAAAACATAGTCGACAGCCAATAGAATGTATTTATGACCATTTGATGATGGAAATGGTCCCATGAAATCTATTCCCTAGACGTCGAATAGCTCCACCTCCAAAATGATGTTCATTGGCATCGCATTTTTTTCTGAAATGCTTCCAGTGTGTTGGCACTTATCACATTTCATGGAGTATTCTTGTGCATCTTTAAACAGAGTGGGCCAGTAATACCCACATTGCAAAACTTTCGATGTCATGCGCTGTCCACCGAAATGCCCTCAATAGGGCGATTCATGACATTGAAACAATATGCGATGGAAAGCAATTTCTGGAACACAAAGTCTCAATATCTGGTCTAGTCCCCTTTTGTAGAGATTTGGATCATCCCAGTAGTAAAATTTGCATTCATGTATGAGCCTTTTCTTTTGATGGGATGTGTAGTTTCTAGGGAATTGTTTACAGACTAAGAAGTTGACAATATCCGCATACCAGGGTAGTTCTTTAATCTTAAGCAACTGCTCATAAGGAAATGAGGCGTTCACCACTGATTGGATGCGATCCACTTATGGATTTTCTAATTGCGATAAATGGTCAGCGACCTTGTTCTTTGTTCTCTTTCGGTCGATTATTTCCATATCAAAATCTTGGAGTAAGAGAACCCATCGAATTAGTCTAGGCTTTGCATCCTTTTTTGTCATTAGATATCTTATCTTAGAGTGGTCTGCGTGGACTATCACTTTTGACCACAACAAATAAGGTCTAAATTTTTCAATCGCAAAAATCATCGCTAAAAGTTCCTTCTCGGTGGTGGTGTAATTCGCCTACGTAGAGTTCAGCGTTCTGCTAGCATAAGCGATGGGGTGTAACATTGTCTTTACCTTTTATGCCAAGACTGCCCCCATCGCGTATCCGTTGGCATTGCACATCAGTTCGAATGGCTTTGCCTAATAAGGTATGATCAAAATTGGCGCTGTAGTCAAAGCGTCTTTTAGTGTTTTGAATGCAATGAGGCAGTGTGAATCGAAATCAAAGGGTCTATTAGCTTCCAACAATGCATTCAAAGGTCGAGCGATTTTGAAAAAGTCCTTCACAAACCTTCTGTAAAACCCTGCATGTCCTAGGAAACTCCTCAAAACTTTTACATTCGCTGGAGGTGGAAGTTTTTCTATAGCTTCAATCTTTGCTTTGTCCACCTCTAACTCATTCCTTGAAACCTTGTGCCCTAACACAATTCCTTCCTTGACCATAAAATGGCATTTTTCCTAGTTCAACACCAGATTAGTTTCCTCACATTTTTTCAGTATTTTATCCAGGTTTTGCAGACAGATTTCATATGTTTGTCCATAGACTGAGAAGTCATTCATAAAGATTTCAACCGAGTCTTCAAGGTACTCAGAGAAGATCGTCGTCATACACCTTTGAAACGTACTGGGTGCATTGCATAATCCAAAAGGCATGCGACGAAAGGCGAATGTTCCATATGGACATGTGAACGTGGTCTTTTCTTAATCCTCTGGTGCGATCATAATTTGGTTATAGCCTACGTACCTATCAAGAAAGCAAAAATAATCATTCATTGCTAATCTATCGAGCATTTTATCAATGAAAGGTAGGAGAAATGATCTTTTTTTATCGTCGCGTTGAGTTTCCTATAGTCCATACAAATCCGCCAACCCGTGACGGTCCTCATGGGGATCAATTCATTGTTTGCATTAGAAACCACTGTCATCCCACCCTTTTTAGGAATACATTGCACGGGGTTGACCCACGTGCTATTTGCGATAGGGTAGATAATGCTGGCATCTAACCATGATGATTTCTTTTTTGACAACCTCGTTCATCGCAGGGTTCAGTTTACATTGAGGTTCTACTGAGCCCTTCTGATTTTCTTCAAGTCGAATTCGATGCATGCAATATGTTGGGCTAATATCTTTGATGTTTACGAGCGTCCACCCGATTGCTTTAATATATTTTTTTAAAATACTGATCAGCGGGGTTTCTTTTTCTTCAGGTAACGCAAAGGATATGATGACTGGTAAGGTTCCATTATGGCCGAGAAATACGTACTTCAAGTGGGTTGGTAGAGTTTTTAGTTCTAGTGCAGGTGGTTGCTCTAAAGAGGGCTTTTGTGCTTTTCTTTCTTCATCCAAATTCAGCATTTCATCATTCTTCAACATCTCTGTTATCGCATGGCAAGTCTCGATGGATGTTGTCACATTCTCTCTTTCTTCATTCTCTTCTTCGGACTCCCAATTTTCAACGTACATTTTTTCATCATTGGAATCTGATAAGCCTTCCTGATCTGGGAACTTTGTTGCCTCGATAATATTGAACCTGAGCTTCTTTCCGATGATGCTTATTATGATTTCTCCCTTGTGCAAATCTATTTAAGCACGACCAGTAGACAAGAATGGTCGTCCCAATATGATTAGAACATCTTTATCCGCCTCATAATCTAAGATAATGAAGTCTGCAGGTATAATGAATCTGTCTATTGTTACCAAAACATCCTTTAATTTCCCTTCAGGGTGCACTAAGCATCTATCGACGAGTTGAAGAGTCATCATTGTGGGTGTTAGCTATCCCACATTCAATCTTTTGAAAATTGAAAGGGGCATTAAGTTTATGCTTGCCCCAAGATCGCATAATGCTTGACCAATATAGATTCCTTCTATTGAGCAGGGTATTATGAAACTGCCTGGATCGCGCATCTTTGGTGGAATTATAATGTTGTATTCTTGTGTCAGTACCACTGGCATCTTCTCTATCGTTTCTATGAATGGAATATTGATGTGCAATTGTTTCACTATTTCTAAGAAGCGCTAATACTGGTCTTCATCGTTATGTTTCTTTTTCAGTCTTTGAGGAAATTGAGGTAGCTGCACTTTCAATGTTTCATTGTCTTGAGACTTAGAGGTGGTCGCATCTTCTGGTTCCCTAGTCTCGGACTCCTTTGATTCAGTCTGAGAGGCTTTTTGTACTCAATCGCAGGTTGCTCCTTTGACTCGGTCTTGCGGGGCTCCTTTCTACCTTCTATCACCGCCTTTCCACTCCTTAGGATGATTGCTTGGCAATGTTCTTTCCCAGCATTCCTTGGATTGCATGGAAGCTCGGTTGAGCTAGGCAATGTCCTTTAGGGTATGTACTTTAGCTCTCCCACAATTTTTCCCATTTGAATTTCCAAATTGCGGATGGATGTAGCTTGGTTTTGAAGGACTGTTTCATTCTTTTCGATGTATTGCTTCAACAGGTTTTCCAGGGATGATGAGGATGGTGGTTGAGAACTGTTAGCTCGTTGTTGTCCATTAGATCTATAGAAAAACCCTGGCGGTCCCTCTCTCTGAGCCACAAGCTAACTGTCTTGCTGTTGGTTGTTCTTCCAAGAAAAATTAGGGTGATTTCGCCACCCCTGGTTGTAAATGTTTGAAAAAAGATTATTTTTGACAAAGTAAACTGATTGAGGATTTCGTGGGCATTGCTCAAAAGAATGCAATTCTTTACATAAGACACAATTGGTGCTTGTTTGCTCTATCGCATTAACTTGCCCATTTCGAGCTCCTGAATTGTTTAATGTGATGCCTTGCAACAAATTTATCATCGCATTCATATGGTTTTGTAACGATGCGATGGCACCATTACTCGAATTACCTTCTCTGGGTTTCGTTCTTTGATCGCTTTCTTGCCAATCTTCATCGTTTTTTTAGATGCGATCAAGAATATTCTTTGCTTCATCATATGTTTTATCAAAAAGACCTCATGCTGCTGCTGCATTGGCAGCTGTCTGCGATGCATAGTTGAATTCATGATAAAAAATCTCCATTTTAAGGCAATCCGGTAATCCGTTGTGTGGGCAGTTATGTACTAGTCTCTTGAATCTCGCCCATGCATCATTGAGCAATTCATCTTCTTGTTCAAAATTGGTGATCAATTTCCTCCTTTTGGCATTTCTTGTGGGAGGGAAATACTTCTTCATGAATTTCTCCACAACTTGTTCCCATGACGTTATCTCTCCTGGTTCAAGAGAGTATGCCCATTTTCTCGCTTTATCGCATAGTTAAAATGGAAATAACGTGAGTCGAACCTCTTCTAAGGAAATATCTGGGAACACAAAAGTGTTGCTGATTTCAATGAAGCTTCGTAGATGGGCATGCGAATCTTGACCATGTCGTCCTCCAAACTGTCCCGCTGTTTGTATCATTTGTAACATTACTGGCTTTATCTTGAAACTTGATCCATCCAATGCCGGTCTCATGATTCCTGGGGAGAAATCATACAAATTTGGTGATGCATAGTCCCGGATGGGTCTATTGCGATCATTTGCCAGTAAGATAGGATTTTCCATCATGTTGTTTTCATTCCCTACTCGTTCTTCAGGTTGTTCAGCCATTCTACGAACTCTTCCTTGCCGTTTACGTCTGTTTCTCTACCTTTTACGAAAAGTTCTTTCAATCTCTGAGTCGTACTTAAGCTCAGGAGTATTTCCTTCGATCATACGACACTTGCTTCTTCCTTTATAGAAGGAATGGCAATACTCCAAAGGTCGAAAGCTACAAAGATCAAAGAGGTTTTATGTTAGCGCAATCTATACTGTAATCCCCGGCAACGGTGCCAAAAACTTGATGCGTTGATTTATCATGCGATGAAAGAATGTGTGGATGCGATGATCATGCAATTTTTCCTAACAAAGCCCAAGTATAAGCCTTCTTAAGGTCCTGGTAAGTCTAGGGTCGAGCGTAGGGATTACTAAGTAGATATGTGACAGACTCTCTGATTTTATTGTGATGGTGATTAAGAAGTAGATGTTGATTTAACTTTGATTTTCTAATGCAATGGAATTAAATGCACAACGATGAAAGGGTGGTGTTGTAACAAATATGCGATAAAGGGGTTGAGAAGAGGTTTTGCTAGCATTTCTTAAGATACTGTACAAGTCATGCGATCATGCTATACACAAATATTAAGCACTACATTTCTCAATGCACGATGACACATTTTCTATGTCTAGGATGCATACGATGTGTATGGAATGCAGCAGATAGAACTCATTTCTAAGTCTCTACTCTTGCTTATGTGATCTAATATGACTCTCTCAAGCTTAGATTCTGTCTTTAGACTACTCTCTCAAGTACTCCAAATGATGAATGAAGCATACATAAGACAAGATGATCGCATAAAGTGCATAATTTAAGTCATGTTAGATAAGTACTTCTCAACCCATTTACAAATTTAGCTACTCATGCATGGTGTGAAGAGACTGAACATAAATTGAAATCAAGTTTTCATTCTTGCAAATAAAGTGTATAAGTATAAAACAATAAATGGTGTAAGTATCAAGCCAGGTAAGCAATGTTTTGCTTCCTCTAGCGTTTACACTACTCTTATCACTTCAATTCTTTCCCATGTTGTGAACTCTTGCTCTTGCAAGGGTTTGGTGTCTCTCCTCCTTGCTGTTTTCGACAGTCTCTCGACCTCTCCGAAAATTAATTTATTCTCAAGAATTCACTTCTCTTCGCTTAGACGTCCTCCTGGTTTGGTGGCATTGGGTATTTATAGACTTCTAGACAAAATAGTTCTTCTCATTAATGATTGCGTGGATAGGCAACATTAATTTTCATACCCTGTTACGCTGTCTGATATTCACCAGTAGTTCAATGGATTTGCAACGGTATGGTCTTCAACGGTCGTCAACTAAATTTCTGATTTGACCTCTATCGGCTTTACGTCCCATCACGTTTTATTATATTAAGCCACCGCCTTTATGTAAGGTCATCACACGATCATCTTTGAAGTACCCTTGGATCGCCAACTCAAAACGCGTTATCACCTTGTTCTTGCACAGAATAACTCTGTTTAACTGCTTTTATGCGATGAGAGTTAGCGATCGCAATTTTTCTTATAGTTTGACGCATTCAATCGTAATATATTGCCTATTCACCATCGCTTTCTCCCATTGTATCAATAATTTGAGCTTTAAGAACTTGTATTTCTACCAGTTATCAACTACTGCGGGCCAACTCTGGCAGCCACCTCCTGCGAACGCTATCGACCAACACTGGCAGCCACCGTCGAACGCCAGTGGCCAACTCTAGCTACCACTTTGGTGACCGTTGTTGGCCAACCTTCAGTTGTCACTAGCCAACTCCGACCACTATCGACCAACCTCTGGCAACCCCCTTCCCCCCACATTGGAAAATTCCGACCACCAACTCTGTTGGCCACCCTCCGACTGCCACCTTCGGCGGCCGCCACCAACCAACCTTGAAAAACATTAATAAAAATACTCTTAGTATATAACAAACTGAACAAATTTTTATATAAAAACACTTTTAAGATAGAATTGCAATACATGTATGTTTTTTTTTAATGAGTTTTTATCAAAAGTGTTTAATTAAAAATGAATTTCAAACACGCCAATAGACTGTAATTGTATAGTTATATTTATTTAGGTTATATGTGTAGAACTATATATGTTTGAAAATTCTAATTTAATTTAATAACATTTTATTTTTTTTGTTTGTCAATTTAACTATCTATCGAAAAGACTATTTTTTTTTCAAAAACGCCTGTTGACGGGGCCGGGTGGGATCGGGGATGGGGTCAAACCGGGAAATTTTTAATGGGGGCCCCGTCCGGGGATGGGTTTATTAAGTATCCCGCCCGGACCGACAGCCGAATTTATATATATATAATTTTATAAAACTATAATATAAAAGAACCCCAAATGTAAAAGTCCAAAACTTTAAAAAGCCTTTCCCTAAATCCCTACACCACCTACTCTAAACTGCGTCAGTGTTCAGTAAATCGCCTGTAGTGGCCGACCCTGTTGGCCCTGCTCCGCTCTCTGCGATCCCTCCCTCAGGTCCCGCCTTCTAGCCCAATATCCCCTCCCCTTCTCAGTCCTCGCCCCAAAAGAATCAATCGCTCCCCTCTCGCTCTCGTTCATAGACCTCCATCCCCCTCCCGGCCTCCCCTCTCTCTGCATCCCCATTGCCAAAAAGTTCCATCCCATAAAACAGGCCCTCTTCCACTCCATTTCGTCTCCGTTGAGAGTTCTAACTACCTCAGTTTGAGAAAAGTCCAATCCGGCGGGCATTTCAGTAAAGATTAAACCTTTGTATTCCGCCTGTTTGATAATGAGTCTTTGTTTTTTTATACCTATTTTGATTGGTTCTGGAGAAATATGTATGGTGTATGTTTGAATTAGTTTGAATTGTTTTTGATTGTTAAAGGCTTGAAATATGTTTGAAAATATTGTCTTGGTGTAAATGTTATTGAAAAATTTGATGTTTGTTTTATGGTAGATTGAGAATTTAAATTAAAACGAGGAATTCAATAAACTTTTTTAAATGAGATGTTTTCGTGGACTAAATAAAATTTTAACTATAAAAAAAAAGGGGAATCCCCGCGGTGGAATCCCCACGAAAGAATCCCCGTCCCCCTGTCCTGCCTTCAAAATGGGCGGGGACGGGGGCGGGGATTGGGGGACAAATTGTCCCCACAGAGGGCCGGGGACGGGGGACGCGCTCCCGGCCGGCCCCCGCCCCGGCCCCGTTGCCCCAATCGCTAGTCAAAAGACTGATTTTCAATTTGTCTAATAAGATTTAATATTTAAGAAACAACTTAGCCGACCAACAATATAAAACTAAACTTTCTAAAAATTTATAATTTGTTTATTCCTCAATGAATAATTTGATAAGAAAAAAAAGTGATAGTTTTTCAATCATTGAATTTAATATTGATAGGAATATACTCGTTTATTTCAAATGTTGTTAAGTGGGAGCGTAGATGTAATTGTGGTTAAAGGAGAGGAAGTAACAGATGATTCATTTTCAAAGTTAGTTAAAGTTGACAAAAGAGTCTATGAAAATTTTATTTTAAAAATAGGTAATGGTGTAAGTATATAAAATAATTCCTAAAATTATTGAAAGAATAATGAGGTGGGGTAATTGTAATAAAATTTAATATTAGTCAAAATCTCTATTTCAATTTTTTTTAAAAAATATTTTTCTAAATTTTTTAGTTTATTTCAAACTTAACTATATTAAAATAATTAAGACGACAAATTTAAACTAATCTAAAATCTAACTGTGATTAAATACAGTAAAATATTTCACAAACTAAATATTTATAAATCTGCACTTCATTCTCAGGCTAGTTAAGAAGACTCCAAACACAGACTTCTTAAAACCAGGCTTCCAAAATCTGCACTCTAAACTCAGTTTTCTTAAACTCGGGCTACCTAAACCTCTCAACCTAATCCAAAGGCTTAACATTCGCAGGTTTAAAAATTCAAAACCTGCACGTCAAACTTCCCCTTGAGATATATTCAATTTTAGTATTTGTGTTTTTAAGTTTTCAGTTTTCCATGAATTGTAAATAAATCTTGAGTTTGATCTCTACTATTAGTTTATGGATGATTTTTTCAATTAAAAAAAAAATTACCTATTAGCATTTTTATTATGGAATATACATATTCATATATTGTTTTTTCATTCATGCAAATTATAGTTATTATTTAACCAATTTTGATAAGAATTAATTTTGGAATACTAAATTTAACATTTTTTAAAGTACATGATTAATATTAGACATTTAAAATACACGACTAGAATGGAACAAACTTCAAAATATAATAACCAAAATTATTATTATTTTTTCTTTTTTTAAATAAGGGGACCAAAATAGTACCCATACTTTATAAAACCTTTAGAGAGCATTATAAAACAATAATATTCGATAAATTAATTTATTTAGTATAAATACTTTAAAAAATGACTTTTTTGTCACACATGCACACACACGCATCTAGACACAAATACAAGATCTTTCTTTAGTACGACAAAGTATGAGAAGATTTAAACCATGTACTTATTGTTCTTTTACAAATAATATATGTCAATTGAATTATGTTCACTCTAACACACTCAAAATTTTTTAGTTTTTTAATTGAAAAATAAATTGATGTTTTTGTTGTAAATATTACAAATTATGTGTAAAATAGATACTCAATCTTAGTGTCAAAAGTTATGTGTCACTCCTACACCTCATGTATGTTACCATGTGTCTTATATATACTCATTCTTAGTATCCAAATGAACCACATCTTACTTGCCATTTTGCCTATAAATAGAGACATTTGATGGAGCTCGTAAGACACACACATTGGTGAAAATTAAAAAAAAGTTGGAGAAAATGGAGAAATTTCTTATTTCATATTTTTGTTGCTTTATTTTATTTTGTTTATTTATATATTATGTTTTATTTATTTTATTATATTATACTTTCTCTATATCGGTGTTCTCGTCGTGCACTTTTATGTTCCTCAAATTCACAACACATTATCAGCACAAGCTTCTGTCGTTTCCCTCGCTGAATGTAGGTCCTAAAGTTAGGTCAGATTTTTTTTCTTTTTATTATGATTAATAAATTTAATGTTATTTTGCATATTTAATATCCATTAAAATTCTAATATAAATACAATATTTTATGATAGCGCTGCCATGACGAATCTCACAAAATTATAATTTTGCGCCCTTAATATTAACTACAATAATTATTTGTCAGGGTGTCTAATGTCAAAATCCACCTGGATGCTATGAATCTTGGAGAGACTATTAAAAAAGGAAATATGATGTCCAGTCAGAACAAAACAAAAGCTATACTTTTTTTTCGTCATCGTCTCCACGAGGGATTGAAAATGAAGTATTTTACAATAAAATATCCTCGTATCTTGTGAAAAATTTTGATAGAGAGGTATGATCATAAAAAACAGCTATTCTTCCTAAAACTAATTTTGAATGGATGCACTTAAGGTTACAAAATTTTAGATCAGTAACTTATTACAACTTTGCATTATTTAAAACCAATTCGACGTTATTGTTATGCAGAGAGAAAATTACCGACGTTGATATGTTAGAGAAGACATTTTTTACATTTCATGTCTCGAATATGCTCTTATAGCAACAATGTTGAGAGAAAGGTTTTAAACAATATTATGAACTAATTTCATGTATTCTCGTGGCCGAACAAAATCACGAGTTATTGATGAAAAATCATGAATCTCGCCTAACTGGAACGACGCCATTCCCTGAAGTGAATGTTGTGAATTTTAATAATAATCGTGGTCGAGGTCGAGGTCGTGGTTGTGGTTGTGGTAGTGGTAGTGGAAGAAATTATTATTATTTTCGTTGTGGTCGTTCTGATCATTCAAATTTCAAAGAACCTACACAAAATGATGATCACAAAAGAGAAGTTCCAAAAGATAAGAGTTCAAAAAGTGTTGAAAATAAATGTTTTCAATGCGAAATGACTAGGGATTGATCACGTACCTGTCGTACGTCAAAACACTCAGTCAATCACTATCAAACCTCCCTGAAGGAAAAAGAGAAAAGTGGAAGTAAATTTTACATACCAGGATAATGACATATTTGACCAATCCCATATGGCAAATTTGGATGTGGCGGACTTCTTTGAATCTCCTGAAGAGAGAAATGACACAATTGTTGAAACATCAAGTGTTTCTTTTGACTTTAATAATATTTGAACTTAATGTTGTTGTTTTCTTTTATATATCTTCATGTTTCTTTTTAAATGTTAATTTTTGTATATTCCAAATATTGTTTTTCTTATTGTAATTATTTTCTTTTAATGCAGAAACATAGATCATTTTCATATGTTAGTGATTCAAGGATAAGCAAATAAAATATATGTCTGACAGACGTTGCAACTACGTACACAATACTTACAAGTAAAAAGTATTTTTTCCAAACTAACAATGCTGGAAGCAAAAGTCAATACAATATCAGGTTCTATAAACTAATTGAAGGATTTAGAAGAGCAAATATTAATTTGCCTAGAGGAACAAAATTTACAATTTGTAATGCATTATTCTTTAGTCAAACAAAGAGAAATTGATTAAGTTTTAAAAATATACGTTGCAATAGTTATCATATTGAGAATAATAGTAAAAATGATGTGGAATATCTGTATATCATATCTACTGCCTCATATGAAAAACATATATTGGAAGAGTTGTCTGCTTTATCTTCTGGATTATATTATACTTATATATGAGTAATTGAAACATATGCAACAATGAACTTGAAGTTCATGAATCCATACATATTTATAATTTGGTATGACCGATTGAGTTATCTGGGATCTATAATGATGAGAAGAATTATTGAGAATTCAAATGGACATCCATTGAAGAACTATAAGATTCTTCAATCTAATGAATTATCATGTGATGCTTGCTCTCAAAGCAAATTAATAATTAGACCATCATCAACGAAAGTGGGAATTGAATCTTCTGCATTTTTAAAACAAATTCATGGTGATATACATGGACTTATTAACCCACCAAGTGGATCATTTAGATATTTTATTGTATTAATAGACACATCCAGCAAATGGTCACATGTGTGCTTACTATCAAGTCGAAATCTTGCATTTGCAAGATTACTTGCTCAAATAATTAAGTTATGAGCACAACTTCCTGATTATACAATTAAGACTATTCATCTTGATAATACTGGTGAATTTATATCCCAAGCTTTTGATAATTATTGTATGTCAATTGGGATAAGTGTTGAATATTCTGTAGCTCACGTTCATACATGAAATGGTTTAGCAGAATCATTCATAAAACGTTTGCAATTAATTGCAAGACCATTACTTATGAGAGTTAAGCTTCCTTCATATATATAAGGATATGTTATTTTGCATGCAACATCATTTGTACACGTTAAGCTAATAGCTTATCATAACTACTCATCATTATGATTAGTTTATGGCCACGAGCCAAATATTTCCCATCTGAGAAATTTTTGATATATAGTATATGTTCCAATTGCTCCACCACAACGTATTAAGATGGGTTCTTAAAAGAGGTTAAGAATATATATTGGATATGATTCCCCATCAATTATTAAATATCTTGAACCCCTGAGACGATTTGCTGATTGTCATTTTAGTGAGAAAATTTTTTCAACATTAAGGGGAGGAATTAAGGTGGAAAAAGAAATTACATGGAATGCATCGTTATTGTCTCATTTAGATCCACGTAAAAATTAATGTGAACTTGAAAGTCAAAAGATAATTCATTTGTAAATATAGTAAATTAGTTACCAGATACATTTATAGATGCAAATAAAGTAACTAAGTCACATATATCAGCTGCAAATGTTCCATCGAAAATTGATATCCCAACATAGCAAGTAGTCACTAATGAGTCTAGAACATGCCAGAAGCGTGGTAGACCAGCGGATTCCAAAGATAAAAATCCTCGAAGCGAAGTATTATGCGATGATGCTTGAAGCAGAGTTGGAAGAAAAAGAAGAAGAGAAAAAGGGAAGTTGGCCCGAATGCATCGCAACCAATCTGACGCGGATGAAGGGCCATCGAAAGGAAAGAGAGTGGTGAGAAAAAGAAAATTAATTTTGGAGGATGAAGAAGAGCAGTTCGCATTTGGTTCTGAGGATGCGACGTATGCGAGCTGCTCAAGGTCTAGAGTGTTGGAAAAGGAATTGGAGCGGTACCAGCCTGCACAATAGAGGCGAAGGAAGTCTGCCCTCCAAAAAGAGTTGGAAAATGAATTAAGGGAGCTGGCACGGGAAGACAAAACATATGAGGCGGGAAAACGCAAGGTAACTGTCGTGTTACCTAAAAAGACCCAAGGGAGGAAGCATCAATTTAGTGACATCCTTGTCGAGAAGGGCTTCTTCCCCGAATGCTACCCATTGCCGCCATATATAATTGAAACTGTGGACGCAATGGGCTGAGGTCAACTATGCGTTGGGCACATGAGGATTTGGCCCAACCTTGTTTGCCAATTTTATAACAGTGAGTTTGATATGGAGGAAAATATGACATTCATTGATGGTGTTTTGATGTGTTTCTCAACCGACAAATTTAATGAAGTGTTCAATATTGCAAGAAACCCGGATGTAGAGGGAAACCACATCTTGGAACATCCAACTCCAAGCTAGATAGAAGATGTGTTAAGAGTAGTGGCCAACTTGGAAGCACATGGCAAACATCAAGAAGTGGAGCAAAGATTTTAGCTTCCAAGAATTTGAAACCAGACGCAAACTTATGGTATTACTCGATTAAGAAAAGCATCATACCTACAACGCATGACAAAACATTATCAAGGGAGGATAATAATGGACCCGATCAAAGCCATTAAAGCAAAACCACGAGGACAACTTTACTTTCCTTGGCTGATCTGTGCACTGTGTGAACGCTGGGGCATCCTCTGGGGGATGATTATGAGGAAATCGATAGTATGATGGATATCAAGTTAATCAGACGTCTGCTTTGCGGTTCGCCGCACCAGCCTGCCCTACCTCGCAAGGACGCGGCAGTCAGACCTTGACCTTCCCAACGCGCCCCCAAAAGAAGACGCGTCCGGGTGATTGAACACAACGATGAAGCTTAAGAAAATGAAGATTACGAAGCGAAGCATGCGTTTATTGATGAAAAAGCGCGACCAAACTTAAACATCCCTCTCCCAAACTCACCTTTGGCCCCGCAAGAAGGGATTCTTGATCCAACGTAACACGAGACTACCAATTTAGATCAAGAAATCCCTAGTCCCCTTTCTTCTCCCTTACCAGCTCCAATTCCAACTTTTGTACCTCCTCCAATTATTTTTGAACCAACTGGGTTAGGGTCAAGCAACGCAGGAAATCTTGAAGACTCAGTTGAAAGAGCCGAAGAGCCAACGCTGCCACAACCACGCAATGATCTTGACGAGTTGAAAACTTTCATTAGCAATCAACTCAGACCATTGGTTGCGTCCATTGAAACTCTTCAACAGCAAAATAGGGTTATAAGGGATTACATGCGACAGCAAACAAGAATAATGTAGGACTAATTCGTCTATACAACGCAATATATTAATCAGGTCCTGGTTGGAATGTTTGCCTTGCCACCGTTACTTGCTCACCTAAGGAGCCCTCTACGCTTCATAGATGAAGACCCTGCAGAAGAACGTAGGGATGACGCGCCAGCACAATAAATTTGGGGGTGTTGGCTACTTTGTTTTATGTATTAATCTTGTATTTGGTTATGTTTGTTTATTCCATTACTGAGTTATCCAATAATATGAATGATTTTTCTATAATTCTTCACCCTTGCGTTTGTCCTTAGCATACCTTTTTTTATCTTTAACTATTTTTCTTGTGTTTTACCTCAATGATATTAGTAATATGAAATTTATAAGTACATAATAGAAGTTAGGAAAATCAACAAAGCCTGAACTTTTCTAAAAAGTCTACATGTTTTTTTTTCTAACGCATGCAAACTCTAAATCAAAACTCCTTTCTAAATTCTCAAAGCCTTTTCGAAATTTTGTTTCTCTTTTAGCAATGAGGATTTAGCTGATCTCCAAAATTTGGGGGATGAGGGAAATCCGAGTTAAGACGCATTCATCGAGTACAAAAAGAAAGGAAACAAAATAGAAAGATATTAAACGCAAACTCCTTTGTCAATATGCTAAAAGAAAACCTCAAATTGGCATGAGTTAAAAATTGAAACAAACACTTAGCCGTAGTTGGATGCTCACTGACACCTGTGGTGGCAAGCTAAAACGAAGTTAAGTCTCCTAGACCAATGCACCCCAAAACTCCACTATCTAGTTTAAAGAAGTTGTATCTTGAAACGCATGCATGCTAGATATGAGTTTAGTTGTGAAGGGCTCTCACCCGTAGTTGGATGCTCGCATGACACCCGTGGGGGCAAGCCAAAACGAAAGTGGGACACCTGGAACAACGCATGGGTAACCCAAAATTCATACTTTTTCTTTTAACCGACATCTTTTTTAAAAGAAAAAAAAAAAAGAGGAAAAGCATCTAACACATCGCTGGTTTAGAAAAAATGAGAATGCTTTGAGAAACGAAAGGAGTTATTGACAAAAGGTTTGCCGCACCTGAAATAAAACATTCTTCCTTTTAGAAAAGAATCAACATGCGTTACATTTTCCAAACTCTAGTCTCAAGCTTGTAAGTGAATATGATGAGAGGTGAACCCTGCACACTAAAGATAATGGATATAATAAAGAATTATTTGTGGAATTCTCGATGACAAGCATTGTTCAAATTTGGGGGTGTGATGATTTGTAGAAATACAAGTTATTGTGGTTCAAAAGTTGGAACAATTAGGGTCTTTAATGATAAATTCTCATCATTTTTAGAGAAAACGCATGAAATTACTCAAACACTATCAAACTCATGCAAAAGAATGTTTATTGCTAAAATACTGCGGCACTAATATTGCAGGATTTCAACAAATATTCTAAGTGTCGCAGGCAAAGTCTAACGCATGGGGCATGCGCCAGAGGGATTCAACGCAAGTAAGATTCATTGATTCAGGCTATTTGTGTCAAATCACCACTTGCAAGCATGGGCATCTGCAGCGGACGGCGTCTGAAAAGCATCTGAATGTTAGGCGGCCGACCAAGGTATGGAATTTAATTCTGCTCATCATCAAGTTAGAGAAGACCAACGCCTATAAATAGAAGAAATCCCACCAGATGAACGGATTTTTTTAGCTCATTGTATAATTTTGAAAATTTGAGACTTTAGAGCTGTGCGACGAGAAGAACAAAAGGGAAGAGAACCACCACCATCGTCGATCAAGGAACGAAGAAAGCTGAGCTCGAGGGAGAACTTTCTTCCAATTCTTCCACAAGTGGTTGTACACGAACTAGAATTGAGCCAAAGACGACAAGAGATTGTACTCTGCGGCTTGACTCCTTTCATTTCATCTTACTTATCGTTGTCATCATCTCGTTTGATTAAGTGTTGATTTTGTAAAGACAATCAGTTTCTTTATAAATTCACATATTTGATATATCATACTTTGCCACTGTTTATTTCTTGTTTTATGTTGGATGCATCTATAACTTCATGCAAAATTCTATTTCGAAACGCTTAAACTAACTAAATCAATTGGTAAAAGCAACTTTAGCTTAAATTATTTGAGAGAATAATAAGCCAGCATTAAGTTAGAAACACATAGTACATCTAGAGGTAGATACACTGGTGTTTTATTGCATCTTATGATTGACGCATACATCCTAGAGATAGGTATTGTATGACATTCGCATTGAGAAATGCTGAATAGAAGTCTAACGCATAAACGGAGATAAACAAGTCATCTCATACGCATCATATTCTTGTTTGTGTACATTTAACTTAGATCGACGCATATCACTTGAATCAAACTCCATTTTCACACGACCCCTTATTCCCTACTTGACCCTTTTGTATCTTATTGCACGCACACAACAGCTTAGTGTAAATAACTCATTTCTACATTCACTTAGGATATTTCTACAACAGTTACAACGCAAAGTCTGCGTTAGCTTTAATCTGAATCCCTGAGTTCGACCCTGGACTTACCAGGAACCTGAGTTAGATTTATACTTGGATATGATTCAGGAAAACTTGAATGCCTATAGAGGAGTATCATACGTCCTGTTGCATATCATTAACACATCAACGCGTCACTAACGCATCATTCACATTTACACTTATTTTTCCAATTACTTTATACAATACACTCCTAAGCTCGCATCACGAAATCAACGAACATAAAGCAAGACTAGTTGCACAAGATTTTTCACAAATACTTGATATTCATTATGAGGAGACGTATTCTTCTGTGGTGGATACATTAAGATATTTAATTGGTCTGACTGTGTATGAAAATCTGAACATGCATCTTATGGATGTAGTTACAACATATTTATATGGATCTCTTGATAATGATATTTATATGAGAATCCCGTAAGGATTTAAGATACCTGAAATATATAAATCAAATTCCCAAGAATTGTATTCAATAAAGTTACAGAGATCATTATATGGATTAAAACAATAAGGACGAATATGGTACAATCGCCTAAGTGGATATTTGTTGAAAGAAGAATATCAAAACAATCTAACATGTCCGTGTAAGTGTGTTTTATAAAGAAATCACAGTCAGAATTTGTCATTATAATTGTATATCTTGACGACTTAAATATAACTGGAACTTCTAAAAAGCTTTTAAAGGCAATATAATATCTTAAGAAAGAATTTGAGATGAATGATATTGGAAAAATAAAATTTTTCCTTGGCTTACAAATTTAGCATTTAGCAGATAAGATCTTTGTTCATCAATCAACTTATACATATTTTTCTTAAAAAAAAGATTCTACATGGACAAAGCACATCCATTAAACATTCTAATGGAAGTTCGTTTACTAAATGTGACAAAAGATATATTTCGACCTCAAGATGATAATGAATAACTTTTTGGTTCTGAAGTACCATATCTCAGTGCAATCAGTACACTTATGTATCTTGCTAATAATATAAGGCTAGATATTTCTTTTTCAGTAAATTTATTAGCAAGATATAGTTCTTCTCTAACAAAAAGACATTGGAACAGAATTAAGCATATACTTTGTTATCTACAAGACATGATTGTCATGGGTTTATTTTATTCAAATAAATCGATTTTTGATCTAGTTGGTTATGCAAATCCTGAATATTTATCTGATCCACACAAAGTATATCTCAAACAGGTTATATATTCACATGTAGAGGAATTGTTGTATCGTAGCGGTCAGTGAAACAAACCATTACGGTTACTTCCTCAAATCATGCTGAAATTCTTGTAATCCATGAGGCTATTCGAGAATGTGTATGGCTAAGATCAATGACTCGACACTTTCGTGGAACATGTGATTTGTCTTCTAGAAAAATCTTCCAACGATATTATAGGAAGACAACACAACATGCATATCCCAAATCGAAGGATATATTAAAGGAGATAGAACAAAGCATATTTCACCAAAACTTTTATACACTCGTGATCTTGAAGAAAATTGTGATATTACTGTACAACAAATTTGTTCAAAGGATAACTTAGCAGACTTATTTACAAAATCATTACCAACCGTAACCTTTGAGAATTTGGTGCATAACATTGGAGTGCAGTGACTTAGAGATTTCAAGTGATGTTTTCATGAGGGGGAGTAAATATACTTTATTCCTTCTAGAGTATTAGATTATATAAAATATGTATTCTTTTTCCTTCACTGGGATTTTTTTCCCCATGGATTTTTTCCTAATAAGGTTTTAATGAAACATATTTCACATATATATATAATGGGTATCTAAGGGAGAGTATTATAAATATTACAAATTATGTGTACAATAGATATTCATTCTTAGTGTCAAAAGCCAAATGTCACTCCCTTTACACCAATATATATTGTCATGTGCCTTGTAAAATGCTCCTTAGTGTCCAAATGAACCACCTCCTACTTGTCATTTTGCCTATAAATAGAGGCATTCGATGGAGCTTGTAAGACATACACATTGGTGAAAATTCAAAGAAAGTGGGAGAAAGTGGAGAAATTTCTTATTTCTTATTTTTGTTGTTTTATTTTATTTTGTTTATTTATATATTATATATTATTATTATAGTCTTCAAGTATTCAATTCTTTAAATATATTTTGATAAAGTCTTCTAAATAGTTTGTTTTTTTTTTTAAAAAAAAAACAACAACAAAAGAAATAGGGGCAACATTTTCTGTTCATAGTGAGTCTTCATGGGCCTTATGTGGCATTGGGCTTAGTTGGATTGAGCCAAACCCTTGAACCTCGACATATTTGGACTTGACCTAATCCCTTCTTGTAGGGGTTTTATTTTTATTTTTTAAATTATATATATATATGTATATATATTTTTAGTTGGTTATATGTAGAGGTAAACAAACTAAATAACTAGATTTAAATATATGCTTTGATGAATGGCTCAACAACTGTAAATGACTAGACAATAAATTAGAGTGCATCTAAGATAATAAATTGGACTAAAATATCTCATTCTTAAATCAAATTTCAGAACGTAAAATTTTGAAACAAAGACCAAATTGACAATTATAGTCAAAACATTGGAATCGATATATATATACTAGTCAAGAAACACGTACAATACATGTGAGTTCTTGTTGTTCAATTTTTATTTATGATTTTTAGCATATAATAAATAATTATTATACAATTTTATTTTAGTTTTTATCGACTTTAAAATGTTAGATAATGTAATATTTTTATTTTAATGTTCTCATATTATTGTTTTTTTCTTTTTTTTTTCTTTTTTTAAAAAACTTATATCTAGTACATTGAGAGAAAATTTGTTATATTAATTAAATTATTGAATTAATATGTTAATATTTTAATATTATAATGTATATATGTGTATATATGTATGTAATGTAATAATTTTTATTCTAATATTATTATATATGTACTGTGAAGTCACATGAAAGAATGCAATGTTTTACTGTATTAATTACTATTAGTTAATTAAATCCTTATTTTTTGTATTTTTTTTTCTAAATTTGGATATCATAATTATTTCTTAAAAAATGTAAATGCAAGTATTTATTTTATTTTTTTTACACTTGCATCTCCCATACACATTAGAATAATCAATGCATCAATTCCATGTGTGTAACCACCTCCACCCCAAACAACTGCATCCAATTGGTATCTATTGCATTCTATCTCGAAGAGTTGCATCTCGTCAACATTAATTGCAATTAATTATTTACGAGTCAATTTTTTTTTTATTCTTTTAATATGAAATAAAAAACAACCACTCGTTATTAAATAAAAAAAAGTTTTGAAAATTACAAAAACCACCTCTAAAATATGGTGGTAGTTACAATTAAACGCTCAAACTTACCATTGTAAAACTTAGGATCTCAAACTTCTACAAATGTTAAAATTAGACTATCAAACTTATATAATTGTTAAAATTGTTACAATTGCATGTATAAGTTTGAGAGTTCAAATTTTATTATTTGGGGGTCCAAATTTCTATGACTATTGTAAATTTGAAGGTCCAATTTTAACGCTGGTAGAAGTTTGGCCTAATTTTTACCATTAAAAGTTTGAGGGTTTAATTGTAACATCATCATATTTCAAGGGTGGTTTTTCAATGTACCAAAAAAAAAAAAAGTTTTACTATATATGTTCAATGTTTGCAACATTCCCTCATTGATTTAAACTAAGGTCACGTTTACGTCGGGTGAATGGGTATCAATCAATCGCTATTTTGGTTAGTATGGCTCATCTGATTGCTTTTCATGTTGTTTATACGTACGTCCGTAATGGCAATTAGATGTGGGGTCCATCGTACAATTTGTAATCAAATCTTGTAAATTGATTGACCTTCAGAAGGTGCTCAATTCGATCGGGTTTGAATATACACTGGGATCCACTTATTTTAGTAAAATATTTTATGACGAATTTCCATCTTTTACCCTCAGAAACATATAGATTTACGAATGCACCAATCGGTAGATATTTAAAAACACATTCGCTCGTATGCCTATCGATGTACCGATTCCGATTATAGAGTCAATAACGATTAATAGATACATCGATTGATAGATGTTTTATAAATTTTACCATTGATGAAAAACTTTAATTAAATGAAAAATTAGATTTTTCATGGATTTTGAGAATCTAACATTGCTTCATTCAACAAAGGGAAGTCCCTTTAAGTTCCCTCGCCTCTAGTTTTGGGTTTGGGCCCTAAGGGGTACTCATGTTTTAAAGGGGTGAGCATTTAATGGTTTCAGTTCAAGTGATAGGAATGAGCTCAAATATTAGAAATTCATATTATTAGTTATTTAGTGGTATTATTATTGTTATTATTACTAATCAATGGTATTTGTACCATAAAAAGTAGTAAGATATAGTATTCAAAAGTCAAGATAGATTGAATAGTTTGAGGTACTTTATAGTTACGAGTTCAATCCAATCAGTTGATCCATTTAAGGTTACTCAATGTATATGTTATGTTGTCATCCATGGTGGTCATCCCACACGTGCGTCGCCACTGTCCAGTAGGGTGAGGCCTAGCATAGGATATATATATATATATTATATACTTATAATAAATATATATATATATATATATATATATATTATATATATATATATATATATATATATATATATATATATATATATATATATATATATATTATTCTTTCTAATTTTTATATATTTCTTTTTTGAAAAAAGCAGCGTTGAACGCTAGTATTTACAGCGCCTTCACCCATTCTTTCACTTTCGTCAATCACGCGCATCATCCACTTCTATGCAGTGTGTGGTAATCCACTACCCTTCTTCTTTCCTCTGCTTACAGACGCAAAGACAATTTCTTCTTCCTTTTCATTTTCACATTTTCGAGCATTGTCTGTTTTTCAATTGGAGGGGTCAGAATTCTGATCGATTCCCGTGCCGTTCCGATTGAGACAGAATTTTCTAGGTTGTTTTATATTGGAAACAGTGTGGCCTTACTTTGAACTGCTTGTACAAAGGGCAGAGCCATGAAATATCTTAAAGAGAGCGAAATCTGCGACTTAAGTTCATTTCACTAGCTTCTATTTTGCAGATTATTTTTCAGTTTATTCGTTGGAGGCTCCTTTTCAACAATGTTAAGACGACATCCATTTGCCATGGTTCGTAATTGCCCTATCAACATAGAACGACTTCACGTCCTTCAATCTTAACCGCCCTTTCCTATTCGAAAGGGTGCACTTCAAAAGTTGGAAACAAATGATGTCGTTCTTCCTCACCGTCAAGAAGGTTGTTCATGCTTGCAGCACAGAGAAGCCAGCTATCCCAAAAGAAGATCCTACCGAACAACAGATAAAAGAAACATATGTTTGGGAAGAAAATGATTTTCTTTGCATAAACTTTATTCTAAATGGTTTGACTGATGATTTTTATGATTATTATAACATAATGAAGACAACAAAAGAAGTACGAGACGCCTTACAAAAAAAAATACGATACCGAGGAGCAATTTCAATCCCATGAATTGCAGAAGATAGCTTATGAGATCATAAGTGAAGGTATGTCTCTTGATAAGCAATTTCAAATTGCTGTTACTATTGACAAGTTGCCCCCCTTGTGAAAGTATTTAAAAAATACTTTAAGGCACAAGACCAAGGAATTCTCATTGGAAAGTCTAATAACAAGCCTAAAGATTGAGGAGGAAGCCCAAAAGTAAAACCAAAGGGAGGAGGTAAACATTGTACCAGGAAGATTTGTCTCTACTGTAATAAAACCTAAACCAAAGTTAAAGAAAACTAAGAGGAAAGGTCAGAATCGGGGCTCTAGCAACCAGAAGAATCAAATGAAGCAGAAACCCACGTCAGGAGAAATAATACAATTCCTTTACTATAACTGCAACAAACCTAAGTATATGGCCAGGAACTGTAGGAACAGGTGTCGTCCTGCTGAGCAGGTGAACCTGACAGAAGAGCCATTAGTAGCCATGATCACAGAAGTAAATATGATCGGTGGCTCCGAGGAGTGGTGGATAGACATTGGCGCTACGCACCATATCTGTCATGACCTTAGTTTATTTAAGACTTATTTTGAAACTAAGGATAAAAATATATTGTTGGGAGATCACCACTCAATAAAAGTTGCTGGAGTCGGTGAGGTAGAGCTGAAGTTTACCTTTGGGAAGATTGTCACTCTGAAGGAAGTTCTGCACGCTTTAGAGATAAGGAAGAATCTGGTCTCGGGCTATCTCCTCAACAAAGTGGACTTTACTCAAACCATAAGGGTCGACTTGTATACTCTTACAAAAAATAACGTCTTCGAGGGAAATGGTGGAATTGATGTAATGTTTAAGCTTAATCTTGACATGAATAAAACTAAGTCTTCCGTTTATATGTTGTGTTCCTTTAATATTTACCATGCTAGGCTTTGTCATGTTAATAAACGGATAATTAGTAACATTAGTAGAATGGAAATGATTCCTTAGTTATGCATGAAAGACTTTGATAAATGCGCAAATATTGTTGTCAGACAAAAATAACTAAGACTTCGCATAAATCTATACTTAAGGTATCTAAACCTCTAGATTTAATTCATTAGACTTGTGTGAATTTGATGGTGTCTTGACTAAGAATAGTAAAATATACTTTCTCACATTTATTGATGATTTCTCTGACTTTACTTTTGTATATTTGCTTAAAAATAAAAGTGATGCTTTTGATGTGTTCAAATTGTTTATGACTGAAAGAGAAAACCAATTTAATAGAAAAGTTAAGAGACTTCATAATGATAGAGGAACCAAATATGATTAAGATATTTTTAACAATTTCTATAACTCACATGGAATAATTCATGAAAAGACGACACCTTATTCTCCTGAAATGAATGAAAAAGATGAAAGGAAAAATAGAATTCTATTTGAACCAGTAGTTGCTATTTTATTTTATTCAGAAGTTGCCTCTTATTGGTGGGATGAAATTATCATTACTGTGTGTTATGTGTTTAATAGAATACCGAAGTCTTAAAACACAATCTCACCCTATGAAGTCCTTAAGAATAAGAAATCAAACTTGTCATATTTTAAAACTCGAGGGTGTTTAACTTTTGTAAGAATACCAAATCCTAAAAGAAAGAAGCTTGCCAGTAGAGCCTACGAATGTGTCTTTATAGGATACACAGTAAATAATAAAGCCTATAAGTTCTATGACCTAACAACTCAAGTGATTGTAGAATCCAATGACACTAATTTCTTTGAGGATAGATTTTCTTTTAAATCAAGGAATAGTACGGGCTCGAGTTCTAGTAGTCTACCTTCAATTAGAATTCAACCTCCAAAAGTGGAAGCAAACCCAAAGCCTAGAAGAAGAAAGAGATCTCATACTGTCAATGACTATGGGGATGACTTCCAAACTTTCAATGTAGAAGAAGATCCTAAGAATCTAAAAGTTTCCATGTCCTCAGTAGATGCCAATTTATGGCAAGAAGCTATAAATGATGAAATGGACTCCCTTGAGTCAAATAAGACTTGACATTTGGTAAACCTACCCCATGGCTATAAAGCAAAAGGATGTAAATGGATCATGAGGAAGAA
Source organism: Benincasa hispida (assembly GCF_009727055.1). NCBI lineage: Eukaryota > Viridiplantae > Streptophyta > Magnoliopsida > Cucurbitales > Cucurbitaceae > Benincasa > Benincasa hispida. Next base: position 4,099,632 of record NC_052359.1, on the reverse strand, counting down.
ACTCAAACTTGATGGAACAATTGACAAGTACAAAGTCAGACTTATAGCTAAGAGTTTCAAACAAAGAGAAAACATAGATTTCTTTGACACCATATCCTCTATGACTAGAATCACCTCAATTCATGTGTTGCTTTCTCTAGCTGTCCTAAACAACCTTGAAGTTCATCAGATGGATGTAAAGAGTGCATTCCTGAACGGTGAACTTGAAGAAGAGATTTACATGGAGCATCCCGAAGGCTTCATAGTCCATGGTCAAGAGGACGAGGTTTGTAAGTTAGATAAATCTCTTTATGGCTTGAAACAAGCTCATAAACAATTACATGAGAAATTCAATAATCTCATCACATCTAACAGATTCAAAGTTAATGAAAGTGATAAATGCATCTACTATAAGTTTGAAAACAATCTATGCACTATAATTGTAAGTAGATGATCTGTTAATCTTTGGATCAAACCTGCACGTTATAAATAATGTGAAATCCTTGTTGAGTGCAAACTTTGATATGAAAGACTTAGGAGAAGCAGGTGTAATCTTAGGCATAAAAGTAGTTAAGCCTGAAAAGATAATTTCTTTAGATCAATCTCATTATATAGAAAAGATTCCAAAAAAATATAATTACTTTGAATGTAAACCACCATTTACTCCTTATAACCTTAGTGTTAAGTTATTCAAGAACAACGGTGATGATGTTAAGCAATCTGAGTATGCGAGCATCATAGGCAGCCTCAAATACGCTGCTAACTACATTAGGCCGGATATAACTTATGTTGTAGGATTACTTTGTAGGTTTACAAGCAAACCTAGTATAAAGCATTTGAATGCTATACAAAGGGTTATGGGGTACTTGAAGAAAACCCATAACCTAGGATTACATTATCAAAGTTTCCCACTGTCTTGGAAGGGTTCAACGATACTGACTAGAACTCCCACTCAGATGATTTAAAGGTTGCTAATGGTTAAAATTTTAATATAGCAGGTGGAGTTGTTTCTTAGAAGTCTAAGAAACAGACTACTTTAGCCTAATCTACAATGGAGTCTGAAATGGTAGCATTAGTAACAACTAGTGAAGAAACAGGTTGGTTTAGAAGTCTATTATTGAATATTCCCTTATGAGAAAAACCAGTATCAGCCATATTGATCCATTGCGATAGTATTGTAGCAATCACACAAGATATGACAGATACATCGCAAGTACAACACCATTAAGGAGTTTCTCACTACTGGTGCAATTAGAGTGGATCACATACAGACTGATGAAAACTTGGCAGATTCTTTGATGAAGGACTAGCCAGAGAGTTGGTTTTCAAAACCTAAAAAAGGATGGGACTCAGGTTTATAGAAAGATGAATCACTGGTGAGGAAAACCCAACCTGTAGATTGAAGATCCCAAGAAACAGGTTCAATGGTTAATAACTGATCACAAGTGATATAAAGTGAATCGTGCTGAAACAAACACAAAGTTCCTTTCCTATGACTTAGAGCTTGAGCATGACATCCTAAAGCGTAAGAAAGGTTGAACTTAGTTTTTAACGAGATCTATACTTGATATCAAGTGGGGTACCTAGCTACAGAAGTACTCTTGATAGACTCACCTATGTGAATGTAGAAGTGAGGGCCACTTTCTATGAAATTTTAAGTCTCTAGAGTGTTTAAACTGGGATACACATGTTAGGCCTTAAAACACGAACTTTCGAACTACACCCTAATAAAGTTGTGTGTGAGATGTTGTTAGAGATAGAGTTCATAACCAATAGTTACTCTAGTATATTCTAAATCATCTTCACTATGTAAAGGTTCAAGTCGTAAGATACCTTTGCTTATGCACAGTATTGTACAGAATGATATTGCTCGATGGAAACTATTTTTTTGTGTTCTTAAAAGTTTTTCAAGTGGGGGATTGTTGGTGAAAAACTTAAATTAAATGGAAAAATTAGACTTTTCATGGGTTTTGAGAATCTCGCATTGCTTAATTCAACAAAGGGAAGTCCCTTTACATACCCCCACTTCTAGTTTTGGGTTTGAGCCCCAATGGGAACCCATGTTTTAGAGGGGGTGAGGAGATAGGCAAATATGGGTATGATGGTCATCCCACACACTCGCGCCGCCGTTCGTCCGATTGGGCGAGGCGAGCGTGTGGAATTATTATTATTATTTTTTTTTATCAAAAGTGATAATATATATATTAACTTTCTAATTTTTATTATTTATTTTTTTCAAAAAATTCAACGCTGAAGACCAGTATTTACAGTGCCTTCACCCATTATTTAGCTTCTATCAGTCGCTCGCGTCCTCCACTTTTGCATAGTGCGTGGTAATCCATTCGGGCTCTCTTCTTATAAATTAAGTGAACTTCTCGACAGAAGCATCAGAACAAAGTGATTTCCTTATTCTTTTCTCTGCTCACAGACGCAAAGAAAATTTCTTCTTTCCATTCCTTTTCACGTTTCCAACCATTGTCTATTTTTCAATTGAAGGGGCGTCAGAATTCTGATCAAGACCGAATTTACTGGGTTGTTTTATCTTGAGGACAACATGGCCTTATTCCAAACTGTTTGCACAAAGGGTAGAGTCGTGAAATATTTTTAAGAGAGTGAGATCTGTAACCCAGCCTCCTTTCACGAGCTTTTATTTTGCAGGTTGCTTTTCAGTTTATTCATCGAAGGCTCCATTCTAGTTTCTATCCAGGTTACTATTCGCAGGGAAGTTGTTTCCAACAATAAATTCCAATTTTCCATTTTCCTATCGACCTATCGTGTATATCAGTCAATATTGACAAAGTTGACACAAATTCATTTTCTGCAGAGTCAGTCCTTGAGTCTTTTATTTTATTTCTTTTTACTAATATGAAAAATACAAAATTCGACCAGCCTGGTTTTCTTCAAAAGATGAAGAGCCTTATAGCCTTACCAGGCTATATTGACTCATCCAAGAAGGGATCAGAGAAATACGAGAATTTCTTTGTGCCTTAATAGGGGACAGGTCACGTCGAGCAATTGGTGTTAAAAATTTGCCCGTTCTGGAAGGAGCCAAGTGACAAAATTTACTGCTTTCTTTATTTGTTTTATAGATTAGGTTTCTTTTTGTTTTGTTTTGTAGGGATGACCTAGAGGAGAGGAGCATCTTTTTTAGGCGAGCCTACGACCACCACCATTTCGTGCACGACTATGTTTTCACGGGAGGTTTTCTATTCCCTTGTTTTTATTTTCATTGGGCTTAGATTAGAGATACATTAGGGACATTGTATCATTTTAAAGTTGGGGTGGTAGTTATATATGCATGTATGGAAAGTCCTTGAGCACCTGAGCTCGGACTTTGTGGTTGAACTGTTGATATAACCTTTATGATACATGTATTATGATGATGGTTTTTTGTAATAGGATTTAGATAACTCTCTCTTCGATCTGTTTAGTGTTCACAGAATGTATGCATGATTTCGGCCTAATTTTTTTTTTTGATTCCCTTGCATATTTTGAGCACATAGCCATCTTAGGATTGGATTATTTGATCCATATGCTTGTTGTCACTCCGAAAGGTCTAGGTGAGGGTTGTTAAGTAACTGAAGGTCAACTTAGTAATGCATGCTTAGGTTTTTTCCAAACTTTTGTGTTGTAAAGTAAAAGCTTGTTGTATGCTAATTAAAAGGCAAGCATGTTGTAGAGTAAAAGAAAGTTTGGATGATATTTTTTAAGGGGATTACTCCTCTTTCTTGGGTTATGATTAATCTGGGGCGGCTATGACACCCGTAGTTATCCTTTGAGCTAAAGTACCCCGAGGAATGAGTAAGCTTCAGCACCTTATTAGGAGACATTGCTCGTAGTTGGATGATTCACATGACACACGTGTGGGCAAGCCAAAATGAAGGCGATGTGCCTAGATAAGGTCTCCTCTTTCGTGTGTATAAAAGTGAAATAAATATAATAATAATAATAATAAGGGGTTTGGTTCCTTTAAGTGTTTCATTGCCACCTGGAGTCTAGGGAGCTTAATGCTTGATCCTCCGAGCCAGAGTAGGGGGAAAACGAGTTGAGGGCTGAAAAAAACTTTCCCTGGCTAGTACAGACCTAGATAGTATTGGCTAAGCACACACACACATGGGGGATAGAGAATTAGTTTTAAATTTCTTGATTAAGTGCATGCATTTAAATGACCCTTTCTTTTATAAGAGTTTGTTATCTTTAGCCTTGAGATATGAGTTGCTCATTTACATTATAAGTTTCATACCTATATTTTATTCTGCCTTGCTCGGAACGAGCAAGAATTAAGTTGGGGATGTTTGTTAGCTCTAAAAAAGAGCTATTATTCTTAGCTTAATTTAGGCTCATTAATGAATTTTATGTGTTCATTATCTTATTTTCTAGGAATCATGCACCGAGGAGGTAGAACCAAGAAATCAGAGACAAACGGGACTGATTTGAAGCAATTTAGAGGTGATTTAAGCAGTCAGGCTTCAAAAATGTGAATATTATGAAACTGCCACTACACTGTCACAGTGTTGCAACTATCTACCCTGACGCTCTAAGGCAGAATGTGCAGCGTTACAACGCTCCAAATTGCACAACGTCAGTGTTGCAACACTATTTTCAGCGTTGCGATGCTGCAATCTTTCATATAAATACTCCACTTCGTCTTTAGGTCAAAATATGTCGAATTTGAGAGGCCGAATTTGGGAGGCCAAATTGATGGAGGCCGAAGTAAAACTTGTTCCTTCATCCATTCCCTTTAATTTTCGGTATCTTTAAGTTAATTTTGTTTTTTTTGTTTTGGGTTGTAATCAATGGAACAAATGTGTATCTCAGATTTGTCTATGAATTGAGAGATAATCTCAATCTAGTTTCTTTGAGCAATAGCCCTGTGTTTAATTTCTTGAAGGTTTCTTAATTAATTTAACTGCAATCTTGTGAATTCTTTGGTTGGATTTTTTTTAATCTTAATGGAGTTTTGATAAACTATTCTGACAAATTAATTTGTTGAAATTCTTGTTTGCAAAATCATTCTAGCCTATGCATCATTGATTGATTTAGTTGCACGTATTAGGATCGCATGTTTAGGGTCTAGAATTTTTCTGGTGAAACTCATGTATGCTCTAATATAATCTTTCTAAATAAATCATGCTGCAAGATATGGCTTTCCGGCTTGTAGTATGTCTTAACAATTGAACCATTTCTTAATTCTTTTCAGTTTTAATTTGTATGTCGCTAAGAAGGAAAAGTTTTAAACTGAATTAGTATTGGTTTGGATTTTTAATCAAAATTGGCTAATTAGGCTATTAGAATTTCTAATAGATTGAGGGATTGACAGATTCAGCGTAATTAATTGGTGCCCAATGAAAGAAATTGCATAGGAACTCTCCCTTTCTCTAGAAATTAGATAGACTCATTTCATAGATTGCATTTACCCCTTTTATTTCAATTTCACACATATTATCTCATCCATACCAAAACCCTCATTTATCGCTTTAGTTAGAAAATTAACTCAACGAAATCAATCGCGCTTCTCTGTGGATCGACTCGGACTTACCAACGTTATAATGTTTTAGTAGTGATAGAAGTAGTTTGGTATTTACAAATTTCTTTTGTTTTGGTTTGGAGTCGAATTAACGACATCAATTCTCCATCCAAATAACAACGTTATATAAAGAGACTAATCATTTTGTTGTTCGGTCTTATAATTACAAACTCTTTGTATAGGATACCCCCACTCACATCAGGATCAGGTCATTTCTAGTACTTTACAACACTTGTAACACCTACAAAGCGGGTCGTATCCGTAGTGTCACCGGGATAAGATACCCAATCTTATCCATCTACTACAGACTGTTTAGGTTATTATTTAAACAAGATCCACTTGTATGTCTCTACATAGTTGTTTAAATTTCATAAAATAACCCCACATCTTAGATTGAGTATATGCTTATAAAATAACACTTATTTTATTAACAACAATATGTTTATAAAAAATTTATAAACTACGAGATTATAAGGAGATTTAGGACACCATTCCCAACAATTACATATTAACCATATCAATATACAATTTCCTCAAATTGATTTGAACAATTCAAATCATCAATCTTTAATATCCTTTAGTGAGCTAACAAGGGGACCTGGTGGACTTGTAGATAAGAAGATCCAACAATATGAGATTAATGTTGGGGTTGATGCCCTAAATCTCGTAGGGTTTTATAGTTTGTAAATCTTGTATAAACAAACTCTTATGTGATTAATAATATATGATATTTTATTCACTTTGTCTATAAAATATGTGATATTTTAGTTGCATTAACAAACCAATAAACTAACATCCAAGATTATCATTGTAACTTAAACATGTATGTAGAGACATACATGTGGATCATGTTTAAGTGATAACCTAAATGGTCTGTAGTAGATGGATAAGGTTGGGTACCTTATCCTGGTGACACTACGAGTATGACTCGCTTTATAGGTGTTACAATTGTTGTAAAGTGCTACAAATGATAAAATCCTGATCATTCATGTATTAGACATGCGAGCGGGGATATTATATACAAAAGAGTTTGTATAAGACCGGACCATGAAATGTTTAGTCTCATTATATAACACCGTTCATAATAGAGACTTTCATTTCACCAGGATGACCATAGGTAATATGACTTGAATCTTGAGTGAGTTGTGAACTCCTGCCTATGAGGGCGGTCTTTTGATTTGTATGGGTGAGAGTGGTCAAATCGCCAACTCAACAAGCCTACCATTTTGGGGATTCGTCTGATTGGGGAGCTGGGAACACAGCTACACAAAATGGAATTCACTTCTTCCCCGAAGCTGGGTAAATAGATAAATTGCTCCCTTAAGGGCTGATTCTGGATCTTAAACAATGTGGTGCCACACCATCTACTGGCCTAAGAGAGATTTAGTCATAGTGAGACTATGATCTATTGTTCATTAGAGGGATCAGTGGTACTTAACGAGTTAGATGTAACTATAGGGGCAAAACGGTAATTTGGCCCAACTATACGTACGACCGATTTGTGAAAGGTCATCGAACTGTTGATTGGTTATATCCAATGGACACAAAAATCTATTTGGAGTGCGAAGAGTGCAGCCGTCGGTCTTTAGTAGAGTGCCTGGCAGTTAACGGATGGTGGATATAATTAAAGAGTTTAATTAATTATTCATATATGGATGGAGCTTACAGGTCCATAAGGTCCCCTTGGTAGCTCAAAAGGATTTAGTTGAGTATCACTTTTTTAGTTAATTTGAATTGTTCAAATTAATAAGAGGGAATTTAATTATATATGATATAATTAAATTGATTTAATTATATATGATATAATTGTTATAATGTATTTGTTAATATAAATATAATATGATAAGTTAGTTATCATATTTATTTATATTATTTTATTATTTTTTAATAACAAATTCCTATTTTCTCTCCAACCACCTTAGTGGGTGGTTATTTGGTTTTGTGGCAAAAAAAAATAAGTTTTCTTCTTCTTCCTGACAAGGCTTCTACACGATTGAGTTTTTTCACAGAAACGTTATGTATTCTTTCAATCTTCTCCCACCAAATTCAAACAATCCCTCATAACTAAAATAGTCAGAGCCCACCATGTTGGGTTCTATGTCCTAAAACTCGCAGTTTGTAAAATGATAAACATTTTCTATAATCAATAAACTTATTATTGATTTCATAAATTGTATGAAAGTCTAAATCCAACAAACTAAGACTCATGACTATTGTATGAGTACTTGAACTTTATGTGGAGACATAAGAGTGGATCGGATTCGAGTAAATAGTCAAAATGATCTATGGTACATGAATAAGATTGGGTATCTTATTCTGATAACACCATTGGATGCGGCCTACTCCGTAGTTGTTACAAAGAGTTGTAAAATGCTATATATGATGTGATGCTAATTCGTACATATTATGACATGAGGAGTGGGGGCGTCCTATGCAATGAGTTTGCATAAGATCGGACCAAGAAATAAGTCACTCTTACTCTATAACACTGTTTATTGTATAAGACTGACTATTTCACCTAAATGACCTAGGTAACTGGTAACTCAATCTTAATCCTGAGCTAACTATGAACTCCTGTTTATTCGGGATTGCCCTAGATTTGCATATGTGAGGGTTGGCTTAAAGGTGCTGGCTCAATAAGACTGCCATTTCAGGGGTAAGACCGAATAGATAGCTGGGGACATAGGGTGCAAGACAGAGTTCACGCCTACCCGATTTAGGAATAGGAGAAAGGTTGTTCTCTCAAGTACTGAATCTAGGTCTTAAACAAGAGGCCCCACCTTCTCACTAGACCTTAGTGATTGGACCACAAACTAGTTGTTCATTAGAGGATCAATAGGAATTTGAGGAATAAGACGTAATCTCAAGGGTAAAACAGATATTTGACCCAACCGTTATTACGAACAACCTGTGAAGTGTCGACTTGCTGATTATGATTAAATCATGTAGACATAATATATCTACAGTGAGGGGAGTGCAACTATGGGCTTTAGTGGAGTGACCCATTAGTTAATGAATGAGGATTAATCTGGTCTATGAGTTTAGCCAATTAATCTCGGATCGTTAGAGCCTATGATCTGTAGGTTCCGAGGTCCCCCTACTAGCTCTAGAATACTATAGACCCTTTAGACTGTATCTTGAACATTGATCCCTGTATGTTTCCACATACAGTTTAAGACTCATAAGGTAGTCTTGGATGTTAGTTTACTAGATTTAGAGTTATTAGACAAAATAAAAACAAGACAATAACATTTATTGAATTAACATCTATAACTCTTTATTGATGACGCCAATTAATAACATTTACTATCTATGAGTTTTAAGGCATAAAATCCAACAACATGATTTTAAGTTAAAGAAAATAATGGGGTCAGGGTTCCACATTCACTAAACCAAAAAAAAAAAAAAAAAATCTAAAACCCTAGACCCTCTCTACCCCCAAACACCAGAAGAAAAAGAATCTATCCTATTCACAATCACTGGATATGAGCACTAGCATACGTTTGCGGTTCTTCTTTTAGACCTTTGTGTCGCTTTGTCCTTCTCCGACACATTGCTTCTTCCCCACCTATTTCACCTTCCCCTTACCTTTTCAGTCTGACGAGCAATTGATCGACAATAATGATGCCTCATGGGGGGATGGCTGGTTCACGCTAGGTTGTGAACCAATCAAATTAACTCTCGTTGTTGGAGTAGGAGTTGGTGAATGCTTTAGTGGAGATGGCCCTTCTGTGGTGCTAACCTTCTCTTCTACCAATGCGGGTCTTGATTCATCACCTTATCGTGTGTTGAAGGCTTCGATGTCATCATCCAAGTGTCAGTTCTCGATGAGGGTATTTTAGTCTTTTTAATTTTATGCTTCAATTAAAGTGTCGTCATCCAAGTGATAGTGTCATTGCTTTTGAAAAAAATGATAAGTAAACACCAACAAACACAATAAAATCATTTTACCTTTCAGGCCCATTCCAATTGATGGTCCAGTTGGAATCAACCTAGATTACACCCTTTTTCACTCACAGAAGTAAACGCAACCTAAAAGTAAAGTAAAAATCCAATTTCAATAATTAAAAAAATAAAATGTTTAAATACCAACTTGGTCCGACGTTTGTTTATTTTTAGTCCATGTTCTTTCTAATGTCCAATTTTATTCCATGTACTAAATTTGATGTTTGTTCTGTGTTAGTCCATGTCCTAGGTTGTAAGTTTTATTCTATATATAGTTTGATGTTTGTTCAATTTTAGTCCCTGGTATTAGATTTTAAAATGATTAAAAGTATAGAAACTAAAACCGGACTTTTGAAAGTATAAGAATTAAAATTAAACAAACTTCAAAATACGTCGAGGCTAAAATACTATTTTAACAAAAGAAAGTCAAGTGTATCACAAAATTAGACTTAGATTGAGGATGGAATAAATCTTTCAAAATATACAAATTTCAACAAAAATTTAACTTTAGTGTCATTTTTCTTGAAAGCTTCATTAGCCCTTGTTTTTTTTAATATAGGGAAGCTTCATTAGCTTTAGATGTATAATGAACATGAAAATATTTTCATTGACATTCTTTCCAATGGAAGAAAAAATTGTGACACATGCTGAAGTTTAAAATAATGCAATACTTTATAAAAAAAATTTCAATTTGATAAGATTGAAAGTTTAGAATAAAAATGACAGATTTTATTGAGTAAAAAAATCATATTTTTCTTCTTTTTTCTTTTTAAAATATTAAACCTCAAATTTAAAATAGATATCCAAACCTAGGACATTTAACAAAGATTACTATTCAAATGCCCAAATCTGTTCAATAGGATAAGTTGAAGACAATTCAATATTAAAATGGTCTTAGGTTGATGTTGAATCCTTCAACTTTACATATCCTCTTTTTGTTAGCATGTACCTTTAATGGTAAGATATATTTGGAGCTACTTTTATAAAGCTTGTAATAATCTCACTTGGAAGTTTGACCAAACATTAATTATCAGAAATATATTCTATATATGGTTTTTATTTTCATATATATAATCAAGGTTATTAGTCTTTCAACTCTATGGTTGGTAAGGAATCAAGTGAACTTTGAAGAAGAAGTCTTTGGTTGGACCGGTACATGGATTATACTAGAGGGTTTTGCTTCTTCTTCTTGTTCTTTGACAAGTCAATTTGCTTAAATTTCATACAATTATGTGTCAATTATAATATTTGGGGATGTGCTCTTTCTATCCATTTAAGAAGTTTTTCTCTTGATTTTGTCCAAAAGATAATATTTTATCATAGATTTTTTTTTTCAACACAATTACAGGAGTGGAGAATGAAAACTCTGACTTCAAAGGAAATAGTACATTTCAATTACTGTTGAAATATGTTTATTTTATCCTACTATTTTCATGGTTAAAATATTGTTTTTGTCTTTTAGGCTCGTTTGGTAACCATTTTGTTTTTTGTTATTGAAAATTAAGCCTATTTTCTCCTTATTTCTTACAATGATTTGTATCTTTTTTCTAAGTATAATGGTTTAATTCTTAGCCAAATTCCAAAAATAAAAACAAGTTTTTTAAAACTACTTCTTTTTTGTTTTAAAAAATTGATTTGGTTTTTTAAACCATTAATAAAAAGTAGATAACAAAGAAAGAAAATTGGAGGTAAAAGTAGTGTATATAGGCTTAATTTTGAAAAACAAAAACTAAAAATCAAATGGTTACGAAGCAGGGTAATTAAGAATTTCTATTTTAGTTCTTGTATTTTAAATGTTCAAATTTAGTTTATTCATTGCTATTTTTTTATGATAAATTTTCTAAAACAAAGCTAAATTCTATTTATTATTGTTATCATTTGATCCTAAAAGGTAATGATAATGGTAACAATAAATGTGATAAATTCATAATTTTAAATAAATGTGATTAAAAGTAATCAAATTATTTTCGATTATGGCCTTTTACAATTGATCTATAAATGGAATCTCATTACGATCATACCAATTTTCATTATGGATGGGTAAACATTTTAATCCAAAGAAAGAAAAAGACTTTTTTTTTTTTTTTTTTTTGAGTAGCCATCCCTTGGTAACTATTTATAATTATTTCTTAAAAAAGAATAATTATTGATTTACATTCCAACTTTTATTATATTTGGAGTTATCTTTTTAATTTTTTTCAACATTTTATCTAAATTATGTTTTATTAGAATTATCCTACAATACAATTTATTCTATTCCTCAAGTTTGCTACAATGCAATAACATACCATACTCCTCTAAGTTTACTATAATAAATAATAATTTTCCTTTACTCAACTAGGTTTGCTACAATACCTCAAGCTTAATCTTTAGATTTTGCTTGGGTGCATTTTTTGTTTTTAGTCTCTCTTCTAAAATGTATTAAAGTTTTAATTGAATATATTAGTTAAACAAATAAAATCAATTAATCGTAATTTTTTTTTTTTATTTTTAAATAAGTAAATGAATTTGGTTGACAATGAACATAATAATAATAAATTTACAGATCGTTGTGTCCATCTTGACCTAATCAACAACTCACAAATCATTTGCACTTGTTATAAACTCACTACTATAAAATCTACATTACTTGACACCTGTAGTTTTTAATTACTTGACGTTTCTTTAATGATCTTTTAGAAAGAAAATGTCAAGTAAAATTGTTAACAAAGCAGAGATTGACGGAATATTTCAGATATTTTCATGCGAACCATTACTTGACATGTTTTTCGTGTCAAATAATATAAGGTCTTGCTTGACATGTTTTTCGTGTCAAGTAAAATATAAAAATAATATTTTTTTTATCTTTATTTTTTGTTTCCCTTATTCTCCCATTTTCATTTCCCTCTCAAATTTGGTTTCTCTCCTACCAAAATTATCAAATAAAATATAAACAATTAACTTATTATTTTAAATAAGTAAAAAATAATTATCAAATAAAACTTAAAAAATAATTATCAAATAAAACTTCCCTCTTCCTCGTTTTCTCTCTCGCAACACCCTTCCCCCCGAAACCCTCTCTTTGCAACATCGGTCAACCATCGTACAACCTCCACCGATCAATCTTCCATTGGACCCGCGCTAGACGCCCATCGGTTAGCTACCGTACAACCTCTACCGGTCAGTCTTCCATCGGATTCGCGCTAGACGCCCAACCTAGCCTCGTGCCAAACGTCAGCCTCGTTTGGAGTCGCGCCAGATCCAGTCAGTCCTCCACCAGATTCGCGCTAGATGCCACAAGATCTGCACCGGACGCCACTGAATCCACGCCAGATGCCCACCAGATTCGTGCCAGATGCCCATCGGTCAGCCACCGTACAACGCCCACCGGTCAGTCCTCCACCGGACCTGCGCTAGTTGCCCAGCCTAGCCGCACGCCAGATTTGGTCAGCCCTCACGCCAGATTCGGTTAGTCCTCCACCAGATCTGATCAATCCTCCATCATATTCACCGTACAGCCACGCTGCCCCAGTCAAGTAAAAGCTTCTTATAGTTTTATGAGTGTTCTTGTTCCTCTTTTGTTTTTCTTTTCAAGAAAGTTGGTCGAGGCCCGAGTGAAGCGTCGATTTGAGTAAACACTTTGGGTAAGTGTTCTGGATGTATTGGAATGAATTTATGATTTGGGTTATAATGTAGCATCTTTTCTAATGATTTGCTTGTTTAAATGTTTGATGATGAGATTGATTTTGAAATGTTGGAAGGAGTTGAGTTGTTGTCCAATCGGTTTAAGACTGATCTTGGCAAGGTTTTGGTAAGTTTGGAGGTTAATATTAATAGTTATTTGATACCCATTGCAGTATTGATCTAATAATTGAGTTATTTTCAAATTTTGATGTTCAATTCAAAGATTTCAAGGGATTGGAGCCACTATCCAGCAAAATTAACAATGTTTGGACGTTTTGATAGGTATTAAGGCCTTAAATTTCTTTTGGAATTGTTACATAGTTACTGGAATTTGCGTTTTGTAACCATTATTATTGAACTTTTCGTAGATTGGATTACTTTGTTGTAGTTTTGAAGTGGTATTCGAATCAAGCCACACTTTGGGTAATCTATTTGGAGTTAATCGGTTATTTTGATGAATGAAATTTTGAAGAATTGGGCTTCCAATATTAGGTAGTTTTGAATAAAATTTTGTAAATAAGATTGGATTACTTTGTTGTAGTTTTGAATGAAATTTTATAGATAAGATTGGATTTCCAATATTCTCTACTTTTTGTTGCTTGTAGATAAGATAAGTTGTGAAAGTTAGGGGAAATGTGTTTGCATTTTTCTATTTTAAATTTTAGCATATGCTTGATTTGTTGATAATCTTCTTCCTCTTATTATATTTTCTCAAATCTCTCTCATCTTCCTTTGTTTTGAAAGGTAATTGTTCCTCTTGAGGCTGAATATGATCAAAAGAGAATGAATAAAATCCTAGTAAGTCCCTAACTTTAAGTTTTAGATATTTTTTAAGTCTCGAGTATGATATTTTTCCATTGCATAAAGTAAGCCAATCATATAATTTTTCCTTATGCGTGACTTTTTGTCATTGTTGTATTTTAACAATTATTTATATATTTTGAAATTTGATATTATCATCCTTTGTTCTATTTTGCAGGTTGACTTGCTTAAACATAACTTGCCTGACCCTTAGTTCTCGATCTTTGACTTCAAAGCTCAATGTATATATTAAATAATGTACTTTGTTGAGATGTTACTTATTAAACAATTTGTCACTTTTGTGTTTGTTGAAAGTTGAATTTTGTATACAAAAGCAATAATTGAGATTTCATTTTGTGCATGTACATGTGAAAGAGAAATATTGTTGTAATTTGTGAGGAGTGTTCATACGAAAGGTCATAGTTGAACATATGAAATTTGTAGTTAATATATTGAGTTGATAGATCTTAAATGTATAATGTTTATTTAGTTGATGTAATTGTATTGTTGGAATACAAGGCAGAAAATGAGTATCAATTGGGGCATTTAATTTGAAAAAAAAAAAACATATACTTGATAAATAAAAAAGGTCAAGAGTAATATACGATACGTACTCAATGTCAAGAATCAATAAACTTGACATATCATCAATGTCAAGTGTATCATCTTTCTTGACACGGAAATTGTATCAAGAAACATTTATCTTGACATTTTTCGGAATCAAGTTATCACATTATACTTGACAGTCGAATACTCGACGTTTTTATAAGCATCAGGTATACCCTTTACTTGACATTAGAAAAACGTCAAGTAATCCAATTTCTATAGTAATGACTTCACGTTTTAGAGCAATCATAATGATATTTATAAAATTAATGAATCAAACTATTTTGGTTAATTCGGCCGGAAAGTAATAGCCAAAAAAATAATATTATTTAAAATTTTTTAACTTTATACCTAAATTTATTAATTAGATAAAGGCAGTTGAGCTGAATAGTAAATAAATTTAGTTAGCTTAGCAAGTTATGAATAATTTAATAAACAACTGATTTCTTTTTCATGGTTAATTTCATGTTGTATATAGTTATCTGTCCAATACCAAAAATATTTTTATGAATAATCAAATATTTATTTGACACATGTATTAAATATTTTATTAATTCTTAAGATAATACCTCCTAATTTTCTTTCAAAAAAACAAAGAAAAAAAGGAAAAGATAATACTTTCTAATTTCATAATAAAAGATAACATTTCAATAAGATTTCTATATAGTTTTTAGGTTTAAATCCTATTTATTCTCTAAACTTTAAATCTTATTTTAGTTTAGTCCTTAAATTTTTAAAAGTATTCGTTTTAGTCCTTAATTTTTTTAAAAAAAATGTTTATTTTAGTCCCTATCTTTAAAATTGTGTCAACTCTGCAACAAAAATGTAAGGAAATTTATATTTTTGAATGCCTAGGTTCTAAATGTATTGAACAAGACGAAGGTGAAGGAAAATACCAATAACTAATATACCAAAATAGTGAACAACTAAAATTTTGAACTATAAGTGTCTTTTAAATTCTCCCTCTTTGCCACTTTATTTAAAACTAAAATCTATATTTTTTTAGCATAGCTAACTTATTTAATAGCCTAGTCGTTCAAAAATATAGGACACCTCGTCATTTTGTTAAAGAGTAAATAAAATATTAATATATTAAGAATCAAAATAAACACTTTTTAAAAATCAGAGACTAAAACAAATATTTTTAAAAGTTTTGCGATCAAAATAGAATATTATTTAAAGTTCAGGGCCATAATATGATTTATTTTTATTACATTTGATAAAAAAAACTAATATATAAATGGCCTATTATTTATTACCAAATCCAAACTTACCTACCAAATACACTCTTAATAACCTATGTTTTACATATTAGAATTCAAAAGCATACTTAACTAACTTAGGATTGTATTAATCCAAATACGGGTTATAGACTCACAATACAATCCAACACATACTTAAAAAATCAAACATAAAAATCTCACACTTAATAAACTCAAACGTAACGTTTTGCATCTTTCTTGATTTGGACTTCTTTTAATAATCATTTGGTTTTGGATTTTTGTTTTTAAAAAATTAAATATATTTCATCCACATTTCTTGCATCTTTCTTAATTACAATGGTTGAATTCTTAATCAAATTTTAAAAATAAAAACAACTTTTTGAAAGAAACTTTTTTTAGTTATCAAAATTTGGCTTGTTTTTTAAGGTGAAAAGTAGATAACAAAAGAGGAAATTTGGAGGTAGGAGTGGTATCAATAGGCTTAATTTTCAAAACCAAAAACAAAAAACAAAAAACAAAATAGTTACCAAACGGGGCGTTAAAGTTTAGAGATTTATCATAACAAACTTGATAGTTTTAAGAATCGACCTTGGCAAGGAGAAATTTTACCATTCAACTATATTCAAGAATTGAGGTCTCACAATCACTAGCCAATATGCTTTTCTCTCATGCCTTTCTTCGTTCATGGTTTGATATTCTGGTGTCCTAGGCGTAGAGGAACCACACCAATCCATCCCGAACTTAGGCAAAAAAAATTCATAATTTTTTTATCAGAGTAATTATGTTGGAGTTGAGTCGTATAGCTTCTCATCTGTTCTGGCTTGGCCCTTTTATGGCAGATATTGGGGCACAGACTCCCTTCTTCTCTATTTTCAGAGAAAGAGAATTAGAACTAACCCACTTGTTTCTCGAGAAGAGATGGGAATTGATCTTATTTTATATGAGTGAATGTAATTTTAAAACTAAAAAAGGTTATCATGGACACGGTCCTATATAAGAGTTATTATTATTATAAATATTATAACAATAATAGATGTCTATCAGTGCCAAAGCTTGGTGTCCTAGAAGAACATATGACATTCTCCTATTACCCCATGTGTCTTTGAACATGTAGTTCATATGTCTTACGAGTACACATCCTAAGTGTCCAACTAATTCTACCTCATACTTGCCAATTCTCCTATAAACAGTGCTCTTGTAGATTTTGTAAGGTAGCAAAAATTGATGAGAAATCCCAACTTTTTAGAGAGAAATTAGAGAAAATTTCATAATTTCATAATTTTCTTATTTTATTTTATTTTATTTAAGTTATTTATTTCTATTATATGTTATTATTATTTATTATTATTATATTATATTTTCTCCATATCCGTGTTCCGTTCTGCTCTCCAATTTTATAACAATTATTTATTATTTATTATTATTGTTTAGTTAAACTAATTATGAGCTATATACTTAAAGTTTGACTGATATATTATCAATTTGACCTGGCAAAAAATATATTTTTATATATATCCTATATATTTTATTAGCATTGTTTAGTTGAATGGTATATCCAAATTGACTAACAATAAAGTATAAGTCGAACGTGTACATAATTCAATTAAAATGTCATTAAGTGGATATTGATATTGAATCGTACAACTTCCAACCTATATTTGATATTATTATGCATGCCAAAGTTTAATCTCATTTGTAGCCTTAAAGTCTTCCCTTATAGCCTTTAATTTGAATAGAGATATGTCAAAAGAGAATATGTATTATTTTAACATCTGGATCCTTTAAAGCTATTTTATTATTGAAAAATGTGATCAATCTATTATTTTGGATTACTTTATAGTTTGAAAGAGAATTAAAGAATGTTATTGGAAAGAAAAGGTATTCAATTGAGCCATTATGTTCTATTGATTAGGATCTTTGACAAGTTAAAATTAAATATAAATATTTGATAAGTCAATTATATTATACTTAATGTATAATTAATTCTAAGTTCAATCATTTGTATTTCTAAAAATAATAATATTTATATATTCAAATAAAACTTGTTACCATTTTGATCCTTTGCCAGTATTTATTTGCATTAAGCTAGTAATGAATCACTAACGAGTAGGATTGGTCGGGGCGGAAGGGGGATTCCCCGTCCTTGGCCTCGATGGGGGAATTCACCCCATCCTCGCCCACGTCTCTACCATTTGAAAGTAGAGACGAGGGCAGGGATTTCCTAGTTAATTCTCCATGGGGAATCTCTTATTAATTCTCTGCGGTGATTCCCCATTAACATTTTGTTTAAATTCGAGTCACTTTATTTAAAATTGCACTAGTCCACAAAAAATAAACAAATTTTAATAGACTTATCCATGAAACAAACACAATTCAGAAGCTCAAAAATCTATTAAATAAGTTTACAACTTATATTAAATAAAGTTCGAATAAAATTTCAAAGTGAAATAAAGTCAAATATCTTATACAATTACAAATACAACAACCGTGATCATAAATTTGCTCGTCTTTCTCTTTTCACCGATGATTTTATGTTCATATCTTTCTCACATCATCTCATCCTTAGTTGTGAGTATTATTCCTATATTTAAAACCTAATTAACAAATAATATCATAAAAAAATAAGTAGACAATAAGCTTTAAAAAGTATTATAAAAAAATAATGTTAATACTTGAGCATACCTCAGTTGCAACTCCATCTTCATTAGAGTTGTCTATATCTAGTGACGAAAAATTAGATTACCAAATTGTCAAGGACTTGATAACTAAAATTAAGTGAACGCAATATGCGATGCATGTTCTTAGTGTATGCATTGATTATCATGCGTCGGTGGTCAAGCGTTGGAATGAACTATGCGTTAATGAATGTATGCAATGATCATGCGTTCCTGTCACAAGTTTTCTTGCGCTCATGCCAAGTATAACACGAACGCAAGTTTCTCGGGTGATCCGAGGTCGAACTCAGAGACTTGTAGCTAGACGTATGCGGTAATGTGTATGTGGCGGTTGAATAAAAGAATGATGGAGGGTTTTTTATGCTAACACTACTCCTACTCCTAACTAATAGACAATGCAATGAGAAGTATGAATGAGAGGTAGAGACACGACAACTGTTGACGTGAAATAAATGGATGGAAAAATAGATAAAAGGTGAAAATGTCTTCATCACAAGCCTTAAGAGTGACCGCAAGGGCAACCTCAGCCAACGCAAGCTATGCGATCATGCTAAACACACTAGAGCCTAAATCTAGGACGCATGCGTTGTGTATGCAAAAGGGTCGAGATGACTTTATACTGCCACCGTATCCTACTTCTTGGATGCAGTCATTGTCCTCTCCGTAGGGTGCATATATCGTGTAATAGCAAACGGAGCTTATTCCTAAGTCTCAATTCTTGCTTATGCAAACCTAATCTAGCTCTCCCGAGCATCGATTCTAACCTAGCTCTCCCGAGTCTTAGGTTCTTTCTTTAGACTCTCTCTCGAGTAGCTCTAAAGGTGTGATGGACACATACATAAGACAAGGTAACCATATAAAGTTGGCTGAAGCAAGATTATTCCTATCTCTAGTGAACAATAACTTACATTACTTGATGCGTCCAACTACTTACCCTCCCGGGTAGTTAGTTGTTGCTGACTTTACTCATAGACAAGCGTTATGTCCGCCTATAGACGGGCGTTGCTATAGCTTCACACTAAGTAAATAAAGTTTTCTCACACACTCACGCAATGCATACCTCTCGATGGTTTGCTACATGCTTCATATCTCTAATCCACATGACTAAGTATGCGATACTCTAGCAATCTCACTAAGTAATGCAATGAAAGTTAAGGATGCTAAGCAAAGAAATATGGAGATGGAATCGAAGGAAACATAGAAATGAAATGAACAGATAATGTATTAATTCCTTAATCCAAAATGTAATACAATACACTATAAGAAAATAAGAGAAAATGAAAAGACTACATGGAAGCAATGTCTTGCTTCCAGCAGATATGTGTCAAGGCTACCGATCGTGCCATGGAAGGGCGGTGGAGCCGACTCTCTTGAGATCTAACTCCGGTGAAGGCTTCGGTCATCACTAGGAATGGATGAAGGAGATGAAGAACTCTCAAGCTTCTTTCTCACGCATTAGTCTGGATCACAAGGATTTGCCCGAAGGCCGAAACTTGGACGACTTAAAATTATGCTCGGCGGCTTCTATTTATAGAGCTTGATTGCTGTCAGCACTAATGGACTGCTCTTATTCTGACATTCGTTGCGCGTTAGTCCTTTTCTGAATCTCTGCTGCTAATGGCGTGGTAGGTGAAATGTCAACATCATCTTTTAATTTTCCCGAGATATGCGTTGATTCGTTCATTCCACCAACCTTGCATTGATCCCTCTATTATGCGTTATCGTGTAGCCGCAATCGTGCAGTGGCCGCATTCGCTTAATACCGAAACTCTACACGATGATCGCAATCGCTTGACGATCGCAACTCCTATACGATGGATGCATGCGGCTAATCACCGCAACACCCATGCATTGATCATATGCGTTCGCCTTTGCGATGGAGAGTTTCTCCACATGCGGTCGTCTATGCGGTAGTCTGACTTTCGCGTTTGTGTCCACTTTCTGCGTTAGCTACAAAACTAGACAATTGAATGCATAATAACGCATATTAATGGGTTAGCTGAGATTCTCAATATTGAAAGTCGCAAACTCCTTTTCTCATGAATTCCTAACATAATTGCCGCATATTTTGCTTAACAGCCTTCATAATTCCAAATAAAAGGCCTAAGATGACATGCATTTCTGCATGTCATCACACCCCCAAACTTAGAATCATGCTTGTCCTCAAGCATGTGTTATACTCGAGAAATTCTAACTCACCTTCTTGCTTTCTTTTGCGATGACCAACTTCTCAGAATATAATTTACTCATACCTCTAACCATCGCCGCAATGCTCTCCTCCACTTCAGCTGCTTCTTCAAAAAGATCTTTTCCAAGTTTAAATCCGGCAAGCCTTTGCTAAAAAACTTTTTATTCTTTCACCGCAACTTTGCGTTTAGCTTTTGAGCATGTATTTGTTCAAAACAATTCAAAACTTTGCGATTACTTATTAGAATACGGCGTTGAACCTAGTTACGCTTTTCATTTTGGCTTACCCTCACGTGTATCATGCGGGCATCCAACTTCGGTTGCATTCCATATTCAACTCAACTCTTGTCTTGCTTTATTTGGCTTGCGCCGGACAGAAGAGTTGCGTTTATGCGTTGATCCTGGGGACTTACTTTCATTTTGACTTGCCCCCATGTGTGTCATGCGGACATCTAACTACGGGTAAGTGCCTTTCACAACTTTAACTCTTATCAACATAGGTTTCCCCATTGCGTTGACAATGGAGTTGTTATTCTCAAAATTCTCTTTCCTTTTTTTTTAATGATTGCAATGTAATAAACGCAATTCTCCGAGACCGCTGCCACCCCCAAACTTAGAGGTTGGCAGTGTTCTCATAAAAAAGCTAAAAAAAAAAATCACAGGAATGCAGTAATAAATGTTTGAGCAAAGGTTTGCACATAATAAAACTTAAGACTTTCAAAATTTGAAAAAACTATTAAGAGTAAGGAGAACCTTGCGATGCTTAGTTAGCGGATGCAATGAATTATAGGTACCATCATAGAAACACCGCAAAGCAACGCAATTGGACAAGGAGAATTTCAAAAGGATAATGCATAAAAGATAACAAGAAAAAACCTTAAGCAGAATAACGCATGTGATCATGTGTTGGAATTCATGCTATCGAAGCCATGCGTTGAAGGATGGAGGGAATTCTTCCGTTGTACTTCGCACCGAGGAGACTTATTACTGCATCTACAAGGAACAAACGCACCACAACCAAGGAAGTAGCCGCATATCCAAAATAACATTAAAAATAAAAATAAACTAAACTACGAAAGCAAGGTAAAGATAAAGTAGAAGACGTCCCTAGAAAAATTGGAGTGTTGTCACTGCAAGGAGTCTCCCATGCAGAAGATTGCTCTCAACTACTTTGGTCAAGAAGCTCACCCTGACCATTGGAACTTCTGGCAATTGTTGGACACATGCGGCCGTCATGTGCTTAGAACTGCCTTTAGCTCATGCGACTGATTGCCCTTCTATTATAAAAGGAATGGGTAATGGGGTTATTGCTGTCTCTTATACACATCTAGATGTGTATAAGAGACAGCTTCCATATTGTTTGCAACCTGGTCGCATAAGCTGCAATACTCCCAAGATAAAAATGTTGCCTGCAGAGACACAAAACTCAACAAACAATTAGCTGCCAAGTCCCCGACAACGGCGTCAAAAACTTGGTGACGAAAAATTAGATTACCAAATCGTCAAGGATTTGATAACTAAAATTAAGTGAACGCAATATGAGATGCATGTTCTTAGTGTATGCGTTGATTATCATGCGTCGGTAATCAAGCATTGGAATGAACTATGCGTTAACGAATGTATGCGATGACCATGCATTCTTGTCACAAGTTTTCTTGTGCTCACGCCAAGTATAATGCGAACGCAAGTTTCTCGGGTGATCCGAGGTCGAACTCAAGGACTTGTAGCTAGACGTATGCGATAATGTGTATGCGGCAGTTGAATAAAGAATGATGGAGGGGTTTTTATGCTAACGTTACTCCTACTCCTAACTAACAGACAACACAATAAGAAGTATGAATGAGAGGTAGAGACACGACAACTGTTGACGTGAAATAAATGGATGGGAAAATAGATAAAAGGTGAAAATATCTTCATCGCAACCCTTAAGAGTGACTGCAAACGCAATCTCAGCCAACGCAAGCTATGCGATCATGCTACACACACTAGAGCCTAAATCAAGGAAGCATGCGATGTGTATGCAAAAGGGTCGAGATGATCGCATACCGCCACCGTATCCTACTTCTTGGACGCAGTCGTTGTCCTCTCCGTAGGGTGCATATGTTGTGTAATAGAAAATGAAGCTTATTCCTAAGTCTCCATTCTTGCTTGTGCAATCCTAATCTAGCTCTTCCGAGCATCGATTCTAACCTAGCTCTCCCGAGTCTTAGGTTCTTTCTTCAGACTCTCTCCCAAGTAGCTCTAAAGGTGTGATGGACGCATACATAAGACAAGGTAACCACATAAACTTGGCTAACGCAAGATTATTCCTATCTCTAGTGAACAATAGATTATATTGCTTGATGCGTCCAACTACTTACCCTCCCGGGTAGTTAGTTGTTACTGACTTTATTCATAGAAAAGCGTTGAGTCTGCCTATAGACAGGCGTTGCTACAGCTTCGCACTAAATAAATAAGATTTTTCACACACTTACGCAATGCACACCTCTCGGTGGTTTGCTACATGCTTCATATCTCTAATCCACATGACTAAGTATGCGATACTCTAGCAATCTCATTAAGTGATGCAATGAAAGTTAATAATGCTAAGAAAAGAAAGATGGAGGTGGAATCGAAAGAAACATAGAAATGCATTGAACACATAATGTATTAATTCCTTAATCCAAAATGTAATACAATACACTATAAGAAAAAAAGAGAAAATGAAAAGACCAGCTAGAAGAAATGTCTTGCTTCCAGCAGATGCGTGTTAAGGTTGCCGGTGGTATCATGGAAGGGTGATGGAGCTGACTCTATCGAGATCTAACTCCGGCAAAGGCTCCGGTCGTCACTCGGAATGGATGAAGGAGATGAAGAACCCTCAAGCTTCTTTCTCACGCATTAGTCTGGATCACAAGGATCTGCCCGAAGGCCGAAACTTAGATGATTTGAAATTATGCTCGGTGGCTTCTATTTATAGAGCTTGATCGTCGTCAGCACTAATGGACTGCTCTGATTCTAACATTCGTGGCGCGTTAGTCCTTTTCTGAATCTCTACTGCTAACAGCGTGGTAGGTGAAATGTCAACATCATCTTTTGATTTTCTCGAGATATGCGTTGATGTATTCATTCCACCAACCTTGCGTTGATTCCTCTATTATGCGTTACGTGTAGCTGCAATTGTGTAGTGACCACATTCGCTTAATACCGCAACTCTACACGATGATCGCAATCGCTTGACGATCGTAACTCCTATGCGATGGATGCATACGGCTGATCACTGTAACACCCATGTGTTGATCGTATGCGTTCGCCTTTGCGATGGAGAGTTTCTCAGCATGCGGTCGTCTATGCGGTAACTCGGCTTCCACGTTTACGTCCACTTCCTGTGTTGGCTACAAAAATTGACAATTGAACGTATAATAACGCGTAATAATGGGTTAGCCGAGATTCTCAATGTCGAATGCCGCAAACTCTTTTTCTCATGAATTCCTAACATAATTGACGCATATTCTGCTTAACAGCCTTCATAATTCTAAATAAAAGGCCTAAGATGACATGCATTTATGCATGTTATCATCTATATCTTCTAAAACATTTGATAAATGTTTAACCATTTCTTTTCTCGTGCTAGTACCTTATGTTGTACATATTTATAATACAAAAAAAATATTTATTCATATATTTTTTTCGTTCGCATGCCTCTACATGAACGATCAAAATCAGATCATTTGTAGCACTTTACAACAATTGTAACATCTACAAAGCAGGTCATATTTGTAGTGTCACAAGGATAAGATATCCAATCTTATCCATCTACTACAAACTATTTAGGTTATTACTTAAACATGATTCACCTGTATGTCTCCACATACATATTTAAGTTTCATAAAATAACCTTAGATCTTAGTTTATTGAATTGAATTAATGTAGTCCAATCGCCAAATAAAATACCTCTGATTTTATTAGATAAATAATTTGTGTTAATAAAACTACAAACTACGAAACACACTAGATTTAGGACATCAATCCCAACAATTTGGTGGTTGGAAGTCCACATATTCGTTGTAAAGGCAATTCTTCCATTGATCTCACAATGTTATGGTTTTCAACTTCTAAGTCTTGTAAATTTTCAAGATCTCCTTTTTTATTATGTTTCTTAACATCATCTTAAATAACAGTTGGACGATATTACAAAATTATCTAAAACTTCATGCTCAACTATTGAGAGAGGATATTCATGTTTGATTATCATCCCAACTAATGTTGTTTTTGTAGCTTCCTGATCGAAGTTATATTAACCCAATATTGTTAGGATTCAATAGGGATTGTCGTATGTCCTTTTGTCCTTTATAGGGGTATATCTTGATATGATCAGGCAAATATTTGGTTGCATTTTTACTCTCACCCCCTAATTTACGTTTGCAATAATTACAAACCACATTGTCTACTCCATTTATTTTTTAAGTCTTAAAATGGTTCCAAACAACCGATGTCAATCTCCTTGGTAAAGATTCCTTCTTAGTGTCCTCACCAAGAATAACACAATCATTAACATTAAAATTATCGTCATTTGAGTAGCATGGAGTTAAATTTGGGGTTGAATTTGGGCTTGGACTTGGAATTGGATTTGGAGAATCTTTATTTTTAGAAGGTGATGAAGACATTATTTTTTGGAACCTAGTAAATTATACAATATAAAGCAAAGTTTTAATATAAAAAACCCTCTTTTTTATAGGGGTGTACATAGTCCGGGTTGGGACGGGTTGGAAGATTTTTGTGGACCAACCCAAAAATTCGAGTTGGCTAATAATGAACCTTATTAGTTCTTTTTTGGAGGGTCAACCCAACCCAACCCAAAATTTCTAGGTTGGGCCGGGTTGGGTCACCGGTTTTTTTTTTTAATTTGACTGTTTTTTTAACTTTTATATATATATATATATATCGGGTCGGGTCGGGTCGGGTTGACCCGACCATGAAATGTGTTAACCCGAGACCCAACCCGAATTTAATATTTTTTAACATTTTTAACTCAACCTTTGCGGTTTGGGTTGGGTAGTCCGGGTTGGTCGGGTTATCGGGTTTTTTGAACACCCCTACTTTTTTATCCTCAAAGGATCTTTCTATATTCAAGTTTATTTCTATAAATAAATAAATCTTAAAGTCTATCTATATTCACCATAAACTCTCAAATTCTATTTTTTTTTCTTGTTTTAGCGTTCAATTTTATAGAATTAACAAACTTAGAATGGTTGAATTCCTAACAAACACACCAATGTAACAAACTTTAAAAAAACAGTAAAACAAAACAATAGTTTCAATAATAATATTATTTCCTTCCTTTCCCTTTCTCCTCTTCTATTTCAGTAACTATTCCAATATTTAGAGATAAATTTCTCGTCTCCATTTCATTACACCAAAGAGAGAATTCTGAAAATAGGGAATTAAAACCATAAAACCTCATTTTAGGTATGTTTTTTCAAGGCAAACTTATGTAGAAAACTTACCCATAAAACTTTGAGCAACTAAGAACACAATAACCCATATTAAAGTCTCTGAAACCTTACATTCTAACTAAGAATGCAAGAACCCCTATAGAGAGAACTTAAAAGAGTTGAAATATTACCTATCAAGTTTATCTAAATATATTAACAACAAAACCGTAATTCATTTAAATAAATTCCAAATATATTAACAACGAATAATTTCAACATTTTAATAAACAAATATTTGAATTTAACGAACATTTTAACAAACATATAATTTTAACATTTTAACAAACAAATACCTGCTTATAAAAAATAGAGTTTGTAACTTAGTGAACTAGACGTCGAGATGGCGATACGCCATGGCGGACAGAGGTGAAAGGCTGAACGTGAATGGTACTACGACAGACGTGAAGGAGACACCGGGCGTAGACAGAGGCAGACGGACGTCACAGATAGAGGCACTACGGTAGGAGACACCCTACGTCGGTCACTACTGTAGTGCTGCTTGCAAAAGAATGTGAACAATAGGAAAGGAAAAGATAAAAGTGGGTAGTGGCTGTCGTTTGAAATCTAAAGATGCATAAAATTCATTTAGATTAGGGTTTTTAGGGTTCGGCTTGAGTGGACTTGGACTTTTGGGTAGAAGTATTGGTTGGCTTGTTTAATTATATATATATATATGAAGATACAATATCGGGGTCGTTAGGAAAGAAAATAAAGATGAAAAAGGCAAAGGGAAGGTGGAAAAAAAATAGAAATGAGTCACCACATTCTGTTGAGAATTTGTTCTCTCCACCAACCAAACCAAGCCAAGTGTAATATTCTTTATTCTTTTGTATTATTATGTAACCACATTGTAGGGCAATGTGTATATAAAAAGCAATAGGATGTATCTACTATTGCATTGATTGAATATAGAGAAAAGAAGGAAGTCGAAAAGGCATTCTCAAAAACAAAATCTCTTAGTCTTCAACTTGGTATCAGAGCCACCATGCCAACACCACACTTGCCGGAAGCTCCTCCACCGCCGAACCAGTGAAATTCAGCACTCCGCTTCTAAATCAGCTCCTCAATCAGCTCACCATCACAAAGCTAGAACGCGGCAACTTCATGTTGTGGAAGACGCTCGCGCTGCCCATCTTGCGAAGCTACAAGCTCGAAGGACACCTCTTAGGACAGATCCCCTGTCCACCGATGTTTGTCTAGACCACCTCTAAAGCAACCTCCAACTCCCAAATGATTAGTGATGACAGAGTAAGCTCCTCAGCTCCCAAAAGTGAGCCTCATTTGATTATCTTTGATGTTATTTACTTGTAATTTGCATCTGTATTGATACATGGGGCTCACTTCTAAATCTATAGTAAAAAAAATGCAATCTGATTGATGAGCGGAGCATGCTCAATCCAATTGCGCCTGAAAATTAAGTCGTATCGTTACTGTTACCGTTATGGTTACCGTTATAGTTACCATTATTGCCTTCATAGGTAACGATAGCGGTAACAGTAAATGTGACAAGATTCATAATTTTAGGTAAACGCATTCAAGAGCAATCCAAATAAATTTACAATTCACGCTCATTATTATTGATCCATTAATGAAATTTTATTTCAATTACACCAATTATCATTATGATTCGGTAAATGTGGTCTTAATTCTTAAACTTTCCGATTTGTCCAATAAATTGTTGGTGAGAGTTCTTTATGGGCGGTGTAGTCCTTGAACTTTTGAGTATTTGATGGAGGAGGACAAATTGATCATTGTTATGGGTTTGGCAAAAGTTCCCTCTAACTTAAGGAAGAGGATGTTGTGGTCTTGTGGACCTCGTGGTTGATGTAGATCGTTAAGGATGTGACAATTGATCTAAGTATAATTAAAAACATGATAATTAATTTTCTCAAAAAAAAAACATGATAATTATCGCCACCTAGGTTTGTGCAAGATATCTTTATATTTTAAAAATTAATAAAGTCATTATCAAATTTTTTTAAAAAAAAAAAATAAAACACAGATTTTTATGTACATATCATAATCTAATGATTTATAATTAAAATTGAAAAAAAAAAATCGATTTAACTAGTGTCTTCTCTACATAGTTCTTGAATATTTTAAAATTTTCAACTCTATCTAGATACTTTTGAATCAATAACTAACTACCAACAAAATATTGACACGAGATTCTATTATACAAGATTTATATTAAAATATCCTCTTTGTTTATGTAGTTTTAATATTTTGTTCAATTTTTGTGTTCAATTTTAGTTCACATGATTTTAAATATTTAATTTTGTTTATATAGTTTCAATAAATCTCAAATTTTAGAATCTACAACTAATTTATTGTTTGTTTTTCTTTTTAAAAATTCTTTTATTATTTATTAACATTTTCATGGTAGATTTATATATATATATATTGGATCGTTCTCAAATATAGAAAAATAAGTCAATTTATTTATAAATGTAACAAAATGTTATTATCACAGTGACATTATGTTATATTTGAAAATATTTTTAGTAGTTTTGTCATTTAAATCATGATTAAAAAATATTTTTTGTCCCTGAACTTTCATGAAAGTAACAATTTAGTCTCTGAACTTTGGTTTGTAATAATTTAGCCTCTGTACTTTCAATTTTGTAACAATTTAGTCCATGAACTTTAGCGCGTAACAATTTAGTCCTTGTATTTGAAATTCATAATAATTTAGTCCCTAATGTAAACAAATTTATCAAAATTAGATGTCAATTTTTATTATTTTATGATGTAGACTTTATATTTTATAAAAATATCGAGTATTTAATTAGTGTATCAGTTTATTTATGCAATAAATCTTATTAAATCTCAACTGTAGTTTCTACAATAAAGACTAAATTTTTATAAATATTAAATTATAATGACTAAATTGTTACATATAGTAAAGTTTATTAACTAAATTATATAAAATTGAAAGTTTAGGAACTAAATTGTTACAACTCAAAGTTGAGAGACTTAATTGTTACTTCAAAGTTTAGGAATTAAAAATGATTTTTAACCTTAAAACAACTACCCTTGTATATTATATTTTGTATTAAAAAACCATGATAGTTATGGCCATCTATGTTTGTGCAAGATATCTTTCTATTTTAAAAAATTAATAAAGTCATTTTCAAAAAAGAAATAATTACATATATAAAAAGTTCATTTGCATTTTTATGTACATGTCGCAATGAAATGTTCTATAATTTAAATTACAATTTTTCTTTTCGATTTAACTAGGGTTTTCTCTACATAGTTATTAAATATATTTAAATTTTTATTTGACACCTAAACTTTAAAATGATAACTTTTTACTGTTTTACATTTGATTCCTACATTTACATATATTATACTTTTACACATCAATGACGTGAATGATTGGTAAAAAAAATAAAAAGTAAAAATGTAAATCTTAAATCATAGAGATCAAATAGAAAGTGAAAAACTTAGAACTCAGAGGCAAAAAATGAATCTTTCTAAACACCAAATAAAAATTAAACACAACTTAGAATTAAAAACCTAACGTTGTAAAACATACCATATAAATAGAAATTGGACTTAAAACCTACTACGAACCAAAACAATATATTTTTTTCGATATAGATTTGTATTAAAAATAATGAAAATTTAAAAATAATATTATATCTAAAATTTTAAGAAATGTAATAGAACATTAAATATTTGTAATGGCCAATACACAATGAAGTATAATTATATATATGAAAGGCCAATATCAAGTTGAGCCTAATACTAAGTGAGTTTACCTCAACAGAAATTTTCATAACCTTCTTTCCAGTGGTCGAAGATTTATCCCCGTTGTTGTTCTACTTTAAAATACCAAAATAAATATTATGTCGTTTATATAGAATAAATATTTTTTTTATTTTTTAGTTTGATGAAAACACAATAATTTTTTTACCAAATCAAAATCCACCCTAATAAAAGTTGGGAAGAAAAATAAATGGCAATCAATGGAAATCTGTACTATATTAAAAGTGAGTTAGTTGGAGAATCCTTTTAGGACAATTTTGTCCAAAGTCTTAATATAAATTGTACTCACTCTCTCCTTCTCTCTCCCTCACTCCCACCAAAAATTCACCATTTCCACTCCCTATTCATTAATTTGTGTGTCTCTCTCATTAATACTAAATTTTTCATCAAAGGCGTTAAAACCAATTTTCATCTTAATAAGCATAACCATTTTTTTTCATTCTAAAAATTGTAAGCATTTGTGAAAATGAAGAATTTTAACCCAAAAAAAAATGGTAATTTTGAAACTTTTCTAATTTCATAACAAAAAAAAAGGTTAATTAGTAGAATAACATGGTTTTTGAAGTTAAGTAGGAAAATTGGATGAATTTCAAATTATTTAGGAAAATAGGGTATTTTTTTTTTAATAGAATGCGTTTCTTGAAAAAAAATTAGAACTTGTGGCGTCATAAAAAAAATTAACGCAAGTGGGATGGCGGGTGAAGACTAACAATTTTGTTTGTATATTTATATTTTAATGCAGCTATTATTAAAGTTTTTGCCAGATTGGAACAATGGTGACGGGTTAGAACATCACATATCCACCTAGGGGTGGCAACGGGACTAGGACGAGGCGGAAATGCAATTTCCATCCTCGTTTTTGTAGAAATTTTTAATCTTCGACTCGTCCCATTCCTCGTTTTGTGGAGTCAGGATTGGGGTCGAGAATCCCCGTTTGGAGATTCGGGTCCCAATGGAAAAAATCATCGCTTTTTATTTTTTTATTTTTTTATTTTTATTATTTAAAATTATATTTATATTGAAATTATAAATTCTATATAGGAAATTAGTATTATTGTTACATTATAGTCGTTTAAATTAAACATTACAGGTATTTCTTTATTATAAATGAATAAAAAAATAAATTTATCATATTAGGTTTTTAAAATTAAAAAAAAAACATGGTTGAGCTACTATTTCAATAATATATAGTAATATTATTATTATTATTATTATTATTATTATTATTATTAACAATTAAAAAAATTGTGGCGAAGATGAGGATCGGGGATGGGGCATGGATTCCCTCCCCATCCCCGACCGGGGATCCGATTAAATCCTTGGTTTGACCCTAGCTCCAGTCAAACCGAGGATTCCCCGCTTCGGATCGAGGGGACCCGTGGGAAATTTTGTCATCCCTAACTTCACCTAGGATCAAATCTCACACAATGCATTTTTATGAAGACATAACGATTTTTGAAAATTTTAATCTTAAATATTAACAATCCTATAATTTTGCAAGAAAAAATATATATATAATTTATCATTTTTATTTAATGTTATAATAACTAAAATCATATTTTAGTAGTAGTTAAATTTCAATTTAAATACTAAATATAAATTCGAAACATATTTAATTTTTTTATGCTTAAATATATATATATATTATTCAAAGTATATGCTAGAAAGTCTATTTTTGAATTCTCCAACTCTAAAAGTAGCTGAACTAAAACAATATAATAAATAGTTAAATTACCATTTAAATACTAAAATATCAATCATTTTAAAATGTGGCATAAAAGAATTAATATATCATTCGAATAAACAAAGTGCAATTAATATACCATATTTTATAAATAAAAACACTCGAACACCTTTAATAAATATCAAAATTAAAAGTGTTATTTTCTTAATATTTAAACTATTGTTTTATTAAGATAAAATTATATAGATACTTAATCCACTAATTATACATTTTTGTGATATCATTGCTGTTTAAAATAAAATGAAAACATGTTCTAATGGTTTTTGTTTACTATAAATAAAATTATAAAGTTTCTTGATATATTAATTATTACTTTTTATATATTGTCATGTTAGAAATATAAAGAGAAATAAATTTAAAACTTTTCTAGAAGTATCTAACGACATCGATATTTTTATCAATATTTTCATAAAACTAAGACATCTATATTTTCATCAACATCGATATTTTAAACTTTGATTGATATATTAATTATAACTTTTTCTTGATATTGTAAAAAAAATTCAATAGTGAAATTGTAATATTTCGAAACCTAAGAACTAAATTGAAACCAAAAGATCCAATTGAAACAAAATTTAAATTTGAAGGGTAAATTTGTAACATTAAGGAATTTAGTGACTGAATTGAAACCAAACTTAAAATTAAATAACTAAAAATGTAATATTTTGAAACATATGGACTAAATAGAAATTAGACTCAAAATTTGGAGACTTTTTTTTCCGAGAATAGAATGAAAAAATAGTTTAAAGGAAAAGGAAAAAGTGGTAAACAAAAGGGTTGATAAAAAGAACTTTTTAAAGAAATGCACTAAAAGACAGACAGACAGACAAAAAAAAAAAAAAAAAAAAAAAAAATTGCTCTAAATAATTTTGAAACCCTTTTCGCCAATTTTTTTTTTGAAAAAACAGCCTCTTTTTATCCAATTAACCCCAAAAAAATTGAATGCATTACAACATACATTTTCAATGGTCTATAAATCGTTTGTGCATTTATAGGAGATTTATTCTTTTCTATTTGTGGCAATAACAATGATAATTGTGATAAAGTGTTTGATTCAAGGTACATTTACGGATATTTGGTTTCAAATTTTGATTTTACGTTGTTGCATTGGATTGTACCAAAAAAAATTGTTTCTGTGTAATTATTGTTTTTTTTTTCAAATAAATTAAACGCCTCCCAATTTTATGATTTTTTTGCTAATTAAATTTATTTATGGAAAAAATTATACCATTAATTTTCTTTTGATTAATATTAAATATATGAAAATATGAATTGATGTAATAAATGAATAATGATCCATTAGAATAGATGGTTTTGCATTCTCTCTACATAGTCTCATGCATTTATTCTTGGACTTATTGAAAAGTAAAAAATAATAAATTTTCCTTTGTGGCAAATAAATCATTATGTCTCAATTTTTTTCACATTTATTTATTTTAATTTTGTAAATGTTGCATATCATTGCATTCAGTAAGTCATGTAATGAATAAAATGTGATTATGGTATTTTTTTTTTTTTCTTTTCAAATAAACTGAAAACCTCACTCGATCATATGACATTACGTTTATATATGGTTTCATCTATAATTATCTTCATATTATGTTTATTATTGTGAGTTTTTTTTACATTTATTTTATTTTTATTAAAAAAAATGGGATGATTGAGAATTAATGTTCTTTATATAATTAAAAGAAACTTTAAATTTACATCTAATAATGATAACATGTTTTTCTTAATTAAAGTTAAATTAATATCTACAAATTGAATAAAAATTAATCGCAGGTTTTATTTTTAAAATTTAAACCATAAAACAAAACAAACCAGATGTGGAATAAAATTTTAGAATAAAAAAATGATATTTAAAAATTTTTAACTTAAAGAATACCTATATTTAATTATAAGAATATCTACATTAAATTAGATTTCTAGTAGTTATATAGTTATAGCGAAATAGCCATAAAGACTACAAGTAAAATAAATAATGATTCTAAAAACAATCCTAAAATAAATTAACAATAAAAATAAGAAAGAAAAATTAAAGAACTCCCTTTGCAAAAATAAATAAACAAATCAATAACTCTCCAAATATATCCAAGTTTCCCATTAAAAAAAAAAATCCTAAATTTCACTAAAATATAAAAAGATGGGCATTATATTGAAGGTTCAGATCTTTCATACTATACTGAAATTTATTATATTTATTTCTTCTAATAGTCTCTATATTAATAGAAAGATATTGTTGGTCATTTATTTAAAAGAAAAAAAAAATCTGTTTTAATTATTATGCTTAACTTTTCACAAACCATTTTATTAAAATCAACATGTAACTCAACATGACTTTGTTCATTTAATTAATAGAATATATATATAGGAGTGGAGATCAAACTACATAGCTCTTAGTTGCTAACACATTTGTATATTAGTTGAACTTTAGCTGCTTAGCTAATATATTGTTGATGGTAGAATCTCGCACAACAGTCAAAATAACACATTGGTCTGGTGCTTGCCACAAAGACTCTGATGCTTAAGTTAAATCTCAGCATAAAGTAAAAGCAAACAATTAAAAGAAGAAGATGAACTTACTTCATGACGGGTTGTCCTGCTCTATTTATAGTGAAGTTATACTAGGGGTCTTCCTCATCTTTTTAGAATGAGGATCTTATCTCCATTATCCTTTTGAAAATAAGGTACCTGAGAGTTGGAATGAGCCACATTAGAGGTTCAAAATAAATGACCTACTGTAATGGACTGCATGTGTGGAGTATGTTAGCCTTGGAGATCGAGGTGAGCCAGAATGAGCCGCATGGATGTTGGCCTTGGCCTCGGGCTCCAAGGCCAAGGGGGGCTAATTGTGCCGTATGATTCAATTTCTTTTTCTACCCTTCGAATGAACTTACCTTGGTTGGTTTCTTGCCAATCTTGAATTCGTTTAGGATATAGTAATTACTCTCTAGATTATAGATATATATCAATATATACAAGTATGATTTAAACAAAATAATTTTCATGAAATTACTTAAACAATCCATGAAATCCGTTTGACATTAATTTTAAATTGTAATATTTTTAGAAAATTTAGTATTCAATTATCGACCTCAAAGTTTGAAGTTCGATTCTCCTACCCACACTTTAATTACAATACTTTTTTTAAAAAAAAAAATTAATATTCAAAGTCGCGTCAATTAGAAAAGAAGAAACGAATGTGGTTTTGTTTTGTTTAGGAAGAGAATGATAGGTGGAAGAGGAAAAAAATAAGAAAAACAATAAAAAAGAAAAGTCGTTAAAAAAGAAAAAAGAAAAAAAAAACCGTTACGACATAACGTTGACTGGTCAAAGACCCAAAAACGCGTACGACATCGACAATGCGGCGATGCCTAATTTTTCCAACAGAGGCGGCAGCTCTTCGGCTTTGGTTCGTTTGGATTTTAAGAAAATTGATTTATGATTCAATTATTATTTCGTCAGGAATAATTATAATTGGTAATATTTTTTTTGGATAATAACTAGCGTAACATAATAAATTACAAATATGAAAAAATATATCAATGATAAATTCTTAGCGATGATAGACTCTTGTTAATATTTTTTAATTTATTGACAATACGATTTATCATTGATAGACTAACTAAATTTTGTCATATTTGTATTTTTTTATTATACTATATCTATTAATATTTTTGGTCTAATTGTTATATTTGCAACCGTCTCTTATTTTATTGGGACGTTTTTAAATATAGAAAAATGAATAAAAATATTTACAAATATAACAAAATGTCATTGTATATCGTTGACAGATACAGATAGGCATTGATAGACATCTATTAGTATCTATCTGTATCTATCAGTGATAGATCATAGTAGTCTATCAATATCTATTACTGATAGACTGTTACATTTTGCTATATTTGAAAATATTTTTAGCAGTTTTTTCATTTATCACAATTTTCCTATTTTATTTATATATTTGGGCATGGAAAGTGAGAATATATGTTTCATATACTATCTGACACATGAATGTACCAACTCTTTAGAATATTTTGTACTAAATAAATTCTTAGAACATTTTAACCTACTCAACATTAATTTCTTTTTTCAACTTATTTTTTACCAAGAGATTAGAGAATTGAATCTTCCAATTCATATATTGTAGAAATAAGTTATTATGATTGTTCAACTGCTCAATATGTTAATGAAATAATATTTTGACGACACATCTTTCATGTCCAAATCCATCTTTCGTGTGCTTTGTAGATGTATATCGATAAAACTTCAAATCATGTTAAGTGGAAATGTCATCTTGTGAAGGGCGCAATTGGTTTCATTTTCTAGTAACTAATGTGGGTATCCTCTATGTTAACAGGACATGGTGGGACAATTTGGATTATTGGCTTTAGATCTTTGAGTGGGAATCTCCCAAAGAGATTGATACGATCACAATTATTTGTGGCATATCTGGGAGGCCAAAAGTAAGTTTTTGTTTCAAAGGATTCCAACTATCGTCGATATTATAAGTGCTTTGATTGAGGAATACGTCAATGACGTGGTATCTCTTTAAATTGAATATCAAGGGGAATTGGTTATGTGCTTTGAAACCATCTAGATCGTGTGTTGCTTGACTAAACCTAAATTCATTCACATGAAAAGTGATGGCAAGGTTTTGGAGGCACTAACTATTTGCAAGGGTTTGGAAAGTATTCATTCTATCAATGTGCAACATATTTGGGTCGAGTCTGACTATCTTAAAGTGGTCTATCTTCTTAAATATATTTTTTTGATTTCAGAGGTCCCCTTTTTTATTAAAGAAGTTAAGTCGATGGTTCTTGATTTAGGTGAGGTTTCTTTCTTATATGTGAGTCGGGATCACAATTTTCTAGTGTACTCACTTACAAGGAAGGCGTTGGTGGAACATGCATGTTTTATTTTTTATATCTTCTCTTTATTATGTATGGTTTGATCTACTTGTGTCAAAGTGTCAGACCAGGATATTATTGTGTTATAGTTGATTATTGTGTTGTTGATTAAAAAAAAATGTTTTTATTTATTTTTGTAGTAACCGAATCGGTGATTTTAGAGACCATTTTACAATTTTCAAAAGTGGAAATTTTGTGAACCACACATCCATATTCATTATTCGTTTGCTCCCACTCTATCACTCTACTTGTTAAATCGTGTCATAACTTCACAAATTTATAAATATTATTTTTTAGAAATATTATAAAATAGAGACTGTGATTAATATATGAGGATTTTCAAAAATAGAAAAATAAAAAAAATTATTTACACAAAATAATAAAATTTTAATTTTATTTGATAGAGACGGTTAAACGTAGATAAAAGTCTATCAGTGTCTATCAATGTTTTTTTTTCTTCATATTTTTGTAAATAGTTTGACATTTTTTTATTTGTGAAAAATTTCCATTCGTATTTGTATATAAAATAATTTATAGAGACATCTCACGATAGATGAATCTGAAGATTACTCAATAGATAAAACATAAAGGCACAAATTACTATTCCAAATGTTGATAGTTCGATTTCTCATCACCATAATTATTGAAAATAAAAATCTAAAGATCACATTTTTTCCTCTAAATTCCTTTCTCCTGTTTCTCTTGGCATTATAAATCCGAGCCATGATTCTTAAGCTAAAATTAATATTTTTATTATTTTTTTTAATTTTTACGATTTTACTAAGAATTCAAATATTTATTAAAGAAATGCGAAGATTATAGCAAAAAAATTAAAAGACAATATAAAACCAAAAAGGAAATGATTATAAAAAAAATAAAAATAAAATAAAAAAATACCTATAATACTTAAACGTTGAGATTAGAAAAACCATACTTAGATAAAATACAACCAATTATTTATATGTATATATATGTATAATGTAATGTAACGATCAAAACTCAACAACTTATGTGTCAAAAAGGAAGAAGAAAACAAAAACTTAACAGCTTGTCAGTTATGTAATTGAAAAAGAAAAAAAAATTAGTTTTTTCAATTTAAGTGTAATTTGATGATGTTTTTAGAATACAGCGTTTTTATAGTTTAAACTAAAAACATTCCATTGATTGTTTTAGAAACAAAGGAAAGTTAAATAATAAATTTGGTTCTTATCATTTAGGAAAAAAAATTAAAATTTAGTCTTTATAATTTGGTGATGTCCAAAAATTTACAACTCTCTATAACCTTGTAATTTCTTATTTTAAAAATTATGTTTGTTTTTTTTACAACTTATATACCATAGTTTTCATATTTCATAACTAAACACTTGAGGTCCTATTTGGTAATGTTTTTATTTTTGTTTTATTTATTTTTTTTAAAACTAAGCTTATTTCCTTCCTATTTTTTTATTATGATTTGCATCTTTTTTGAGTATAATATGGTTGAATTCTTAGTCAAATTTTAAAAACAAAGTTTTGAAAAATTTTGGATGAAAATAGTGTGTTTAGGCTTTCAAAAACTAAAAATAAAAAACGAAATGATTATCAAATGAGGTTTGAATATTTCGTTTTTATTTTTTTAAAACTTTTGACTTGGTATTTTAAATACTAAAAAAAGTAGATGACATAACAAGTAAATCAATAGGTGGAAGTAATGTTTATAAGTTCAATTTTAAAAGTAAAAAATAAAAAACAAAATAGGTACCAAACAAGCCTTATGAACGTATAGACAATTTTAAAACTTAATTTTTTTTTTTTTTTTTAAAAAAAAAGCAGCTTAACCAAGTCTATGAATAAGTTCAAAATTTTAAAATAGGATAATAAGATATAAGTTAAATTACAACTTTTCTTATGATCTTATATGTTAATAATTTATGGTCTCAAATTTTAAAAAGTATCTAAAACTTTTAATTGTATGTTCACTAGACTCGTAAACTTTGAAAATGTCTAATTGATTTTAAAACTTTTCAATTTTGTGTATAATAAATTTTTGACATATTCAAAACTCTTGAAAAGTCAAATCAATTTATTAAATATAAAAATTAAATTTCACGTATCATAAGCTTTTAAATTTCCATATAGGACGTCTATAATTTTTTTAAAAACCAAAATTGAAAAACTTAGGAGACGATACATTGAATATCTTCGAAGGTTTTATTAAAATTTAAGGGTCTTATTAGATATAAAATTTAAAAATTTATTTATTTATTTATTTTGCAAAGGAAAGTAGGACATATATATATATATATATTTGTAAACGTATTATAATTAAAGTGTGAGGTGGGAGAATCAAATTTCTCATTTCGAGGTCGAGTATTATATCAGTTGAACTACGTTTTTTTTTTTTTTTTTTTAATTTAAAATTGAGAGACTAAAATGTAATATAAAGTGCTAACTAAGAACGGTTGGAGAGTAGTGACGGCTTTATTAACAAGCGGGGGAATAATCCAATGGGAACGATACAACTGGCACAGGTCAAACTCGTAAAGGTATTTGATATGAACGGTCCAGATTCAAAGCAACACAAAACATAAAAACGCGTCCATTGTTTTTATAACGCCATTTTTTCTTCTCTCCGTCTAACCTCGTGACTCATTTCGCCCTTTCTTCTTCCCGCTCGAACAATAAAAACCAAACAGAGAAACTAAAAAAATTCTCCCTCGCCGTCGCCGCCGTCAGTTCCTCCTCCGTTTCCGGCGTCTCCATATCCAGACACCGAACCAGCTTCCCTGAGATTTCGAAACAGCGTCGTCTCTCGTTGAAAAACGGAAAAAAGTCCAGACGCCAGAGAGAAGCAGAGGATAACGTCTAATCGACTGATCGATCGATTGATTCTGAGATTGAGGTGCAGTGGATGAGATAGTTGGAGAAACGGAGTGAAGACCATGAGATTCGATGGAGTATTGAGGATTTCAGCAGTACTGTTGGTGGTGGTACTTGCGGCGTTGGTAGTTGAAGGATCGGCGGCGGATTATACAAAGATGAAAACGAAGACGACGAATCATAGAAACGCTTATGCGTCGATGATGTACATGGGAACGCCTAGGGATTATGAGTTCTATGTAGCGACGAGAGTATTGATCAGATCGCTAGCGAAGCTTAACGTTGAAGCTGATCTCGTCGTCATTGCTTCACGCGATGTGCCCGTCCGTTGGGTTCGTGCTCTGTAAGATTCCGTATCTCTCTCTTCTTTATCTTTCTCTTTCTTCTTTTGTTATGAATTTCCTTTTTCCTTTTCTGTTTTCTGGAGCGATTTTCGGTTTTTCCACATGCTTTTCTTTGCTTGCGCTGTTGGCTGAAACTGACGTTGTTAGTAATAAGTTTCCATTTCGAATTTGACCTTACGGCGGGTTCGGCGGAGGGCGGGCCTGTTAGAGCTTAAGAAGTAGGGACGAATTGTAGTGTTCCTGCTTAATCTTGTCCGTTAGATTGCATCACTAGTCGTTCAGCGAACGGTATGATTGGTGGAAAGTTATTTTAACTTTCGTAGTCTGTGTAACACCGGAACATTTCTATCTCTCTCGTCTCCGGCTCCTTCTCCGGTCGACTTGGATTGGACGGCCGGCGGCCGGCGGCCGGCTGATTTGGTTCTTTTTCGGCTTTAGTATAGACATACGCATACAAGAGTCATCTTAGATCGGCTTAGTTTGAAATTTATAAATTCGAAAAATTATTAAAAATTAAAAGTGTCTTTAATTCTTATAGTTTAGATGGGCGATTGAACCATAACCTCCTTGGTGTCGTTATCCATTTTCACGAACTTTTTGATTTTTTTAAATTCATGCAATTTTAATAGTTTAAAGTATAATTAGAAATAATATTTAAACTTATTTCTAACCCATCAAATGACTTTTGAAAATTTTGAATTTATCAAGACAGAAAATAAAAAGTCTAAAGTGGTGTTCAGCTCGTAAAGTTGTCTCACTCATTGTTTGGTCAAGTGTTTCTAGGCCCATGGTTAAAAAATATGGCACATTTCACAACTACACTTTTGTCTCAAATACCTTGAAATTTAAGGATGATGAATTGGTTTATTATAGTCGATAGGTTACAATAGTTTGTGGGTTATAATAGTTTGTGGATAAAAAATAGTATACACGATAAAAAAGATGAGAAATATTAAATATTACAGTTTTGAAATAGTATTTACTATACTTAATTTTAGATTATAAATAGTTGTATATACTATTATTATATTTGGTGTCTCAAATATGGAGTGAATTATAACAATCCATTGTACCAACTTTAACTTGATACTTCAAAGACCTCCTAAGATACCCAATAGATACAAATTTAAGGGTTAGAAATTAAACTCGAAATTTAAACTTTTTTTTTTTTAAGTTAAAAAGCATATGAAGTTTGAAGGTAGAGTTTGGTCTCATCTAAAATTATTAGCCACTCAAATGTGTTGTCTTGTCAAAGGAATGAACTTAAACCAACATAAAAAGGACTTTGTTTGGTATTTTAAAATTATCTTTCCCAATCTCTTTAAACTTTTAGGTCTAAAACCAATTTAGAGTCTACAAATTTAGTTTTACCTTCCATTTAATTGTTATAATTTTAAAAGCTCCAATTTGATTTGCTTATCGTCTTTAAACTATTTTTTTTTTTTTTTTACCAAATTCACAAATTTTCTTCTAGTATTTTTTCTATCTAAACTTTAATAAAATCGACATATACAATCATTTAAATACAAAACATTAATTTAAGGTATCAATTATAATTTGACCAACAATTTAAAGAGACCTAAATCAAATTAGAAGTAACATTAAATTTGAGAATCAAATTACAAAAGTTGAAAATTTCATTCTATCTTTAAACATGTATAAATTATTTTAATATAGATATATACTATATATTTCATAAGTATTTATAAAAGAAATATTGATTACTATGTTGTGGTAGTGTCCTTTCTTTTTAAAAGTCGCCTTAGTATGGTTTGGGAATAGGATATAGCCGGCCAGTAAGGAAAATGATGTGGCCGTATAAAAAGATGACACGTGGACGATCCAGAATATGAAAAAAAGGATCTGTATTGGGGTTTAAGATCTTTATGTTTTCAAATTTTTCTTTTTTTTCTTTTTCTGCCTGAATTTGGACGGATCGATAGGGTTTCCCAATGCTGAAGCTACTAAAAAAGGGTCTGAGCGACTTTATCCAATTGTCGCTCAGCTTAAGATTAATGATTCGGAATTCCCATCCGGAAAAAAAAAAAAAAAAAGAATGATTGAAGGGATGGATGTGATTGGATGCCAATTTTTAATTTAAGATAAAATAACATCTTAGATAAAGAATTGGTTATTTAGCTTTAGATTATAATAAAATATATTTGAGACATAAACTATTTTAGTTTGAGAATAAATTAATAAATATTATAGTAAAAAATAAAAAAATGATAAAAGGAAAATAGTAAAAACTGTAACAAAAGAGAGTTTTGAAATAGTGTTGACTAATTAGAGACTACAAAATAATATTTATTGTAGCAAGAGGTGATTATTATAATCTTAGGATAGTCGTTGTCTCAAACACACCCTAAGAGACTAAATTTAAGATTCATTGTAAGTAGAATTAAAAGTACATTGATTAAAATTGAATAAATTTCAAAATATAAAGACTACGATGATATTTTAACCTTAAATTTATGTGACAAAAAACTTAGATGTATTTTGAGCTACATCCCTCTTCATTGAGTCTACTTAATCATCACATGATAATTTATTTCTCTCTCTTAAATGGTTTAAAGTTTATTTATTTGTTTTGTTTAAGAGGGGTACAATAATATTAAATAATTTTTTTATGGAAGAAAAAAATACTCATGTAAATATAGGGAGCAGGTACTACAGAACAACTTGGAATTTTGTTAAGATATTGCTAGTCTATGTGTCCTTAATAATTAGATATAGATTAAAAATTTAAATTTTCATTTCAAAATTTTTATGATATTAGCTATCAACCATATTGTGGTTTTTTTTTTTTTTTTTTTTTTTTTTTTTAAGTTTCTCGGATTTAAAAGTATATAGATTTTAATTTATGATATAGTCAGAACATGTCTTGACCCTCTTTTTTGTATTCTTAGCCCCTAAGAACTTTGGCCTTTCAAAAGTCAACTAGGGCTTTTGAAAGAATAAAGTTCTTTTTAATTGCTTTTAGTAAACCAGCTAGAACTCCCTGCAGGCATTTCAAGCCCTTCTTTTGAGGGCACCTCTATTGAAGTACAACCTACATATTTATGTCAAGATTTAAGGTTTTGGGTTTTAAGTTTATTTATTACTTATTATTTGTCATCCTCTTCACTTCTCATCAATATATTAAGGACGACGTAAAAAGTTTAGATCTTATTTAATAAGCATTTGTTTTTTTATTTTTTTTAATTAAGTCTAAAAACACCTCATCCACCTTTATATATATATTTTTTGTTTTGTTGTCTACTTTTTACTAATATTTTTAAAAATATAAAGTTAAATTTTGAAGGAAAAAAAGGTTTTTTTTTAGTTTTTTCTTATTTAAATTTGACTAAAATTTTAATTCTTTTAATTTAGAAAAATATAAAATATGGTAAGAAATTAGGAGAATATGTACCTAAGTTTTAAGAATTAAAAATAAAAAATTAAATGATTATGGAACGTTGAAATAGAAACTATTATTTTCTTTGAAGTATAGAGACTTATGAAGATTCTCAACTTTTTCTATTTTAAATTACACCACATCCATCAACTTGTCAGTCAAACATCTTTTGACAATTTCAGAACTTGTAATTAGAAGTTTGATATTTTCTTCAATCTATTTATTATTTATTGGTTTGTGTTGGGTTTCTAAAATCAAGATTAGATTATTTAAAAAAGAAATGGGAATATAGGATAAAGTCTGCTAGATTTTGAAAAGTTGTGATAAGGCCCTTGAAAAATAAAAGCATATACCAATGTGGTGGGATGTGGACTTAGTAGGGTTCGCAGAAGCTTCTTGCCTTCTTTTCCTCCTCCTAATGGCTTAGTTTTATCATCATTACTTTTTGTCGTTTTAGTGGAATAAATCGTAATTAGCCTTTTTAGTTTATGTTTGAATTTCATTTTGATTATTTCTATCATTTAGATTCATACCCGATTTGATAACTACTTGTTATTTGATTTCTAGTATTAGATTTTTAAAAATTAAGTTTATTTTAATCATCATGAGTTGGTATAGTGATAAATAGAAGATATGACATTGATAAATGACTAAGAAATTGTGAGTTCAACTCATGGTGGTCACCTATCTATGATTTAATATCCTACGGATTTCTTTGATATCTAAATATTGTAGAGTCAGGTAGATTGTCTCATGAGATTAGTCAAGGTAAGTGCGCATAAGCTGACTTTGAGCACTCACTGATAGCAAAAAAGAAAAGAAAGGGATCTTCATTTTATTATTATTATTATTATTAATTATTTTTAGTTTTTGAAAATTAAGCCTATGGTCACTGCTTGTTTTTTGTTTTTGTTTTTGAAAATTAAATTTATGGCCACTACTATCACCTTCAAATTTCTTCATTTGTTATCTATTTTCACCAATGGTTTAAAAAATTAAGCCAAAATTTGAGAACTAAAAATTAGCTTTCAAAAAGTTGTTTTTGTTTTTGAAATTTGGCTAAGATTTCAACCATTGTAC
Source organism: Benincasa hispida (assembly GCF_009727055.1). Lineage (NCBI taxonomy): Eukaryota > Viridiplantae > Streptophyta > Magnoliopsida > Cucurbitales > Cucurbitaceae > Benincasa > Benincasa hispida. The sequence goes on along the minus strand of NC_052359.1, from coordinate 4,055,444 downwards.
TTAAGAAAAATACAAATCATGATAAAAAAATGTATATGATATGAATTTAATTTTCAAAAATAAAAAACAAAATAATTATCAAATAAGGCTTAAATAATTCTCCAACAAAACCTTATTTGCTCAAATTCATTCATCATCGTTGATTTTTCAATTGGCTAATTGATAAATATATATCTTGATTTATGTTAGAATTTGGAAAGTGGGGTTCCAACCACCTTGTTAACGTACACATCTACTTCTTAGAAGTGTTCATGGAATGTTTTACTAAAAAAAGTTAGTGAAGAATGAATCAGTATGGATGGTTATTAAATAAAGGATTTTAGGAGAAATGATGAAACCAACCTTATGGAAGCTCCTTAATATTGATTCTTATTGAAAGTTTTGTGTAATAACTATTCGATATTCAATTTTTTATTTTTAAAAATTAGACTTGTTTTCTAGATTGATATTCAAATCTCTAATTTAATAATATAATATTTTAAAATTTTAATATAATTTAGTAAATTTTATTTCAAACTTGTAAGGATAGTAATTCTGATAAGGAATAAATTATTTCGAGACCGTCCAGAGTTTCTTTATTATCGGATGTATGAGTGAGGATCTTAAAAATTGTTGATTTTTAATTCACACCTAAGATTATCAATAGAGATATTTAGATGTATCTTAAGATGTCCACGTTTTTATACATCTCATTATCAACATGGAAAGTAAATTAAAATATTTTAAACAAATACAAAAAATTTCATATACCAAATTATGATTGGACTCAGTGAGATGTACCGGTTTATGGAAGGACCAATGTGAGTGGCCCATTGGTTTGTTGGAGCGCATTAATAAAATGAGATGATTTAAGATTATTATTATTATTTTTTTTAATTGGCATTCTCTTTCTTCTATTCTTTTTTCCAAATAATAAACAGATTTCAAGTAGTTTTTAAAGTAATCACAAGTTGATTATGTCTTTCCATTATTTTATGGATTGACTTCATTACACTTATCTGTCACATTTTAATTTTTGCAGCAACTGATTTTCGATTAATCATATCTAATGATTTCCATGTATTTTATTATTATAATCACATTAATAATTATATTTTGTTCTTCTTTTAAATAACAAAATAATTGTCATATTACACTGCTTGCTCTTTCAAAAGAAAACTTATTTGGTAGGGCTAGAACAAAAATTGATTTTCTTACTTTGTTTTTCCGTTCAACATAAGGTGAGATTTGAAATTTCTCTCTCATATCATATATTTTATGTCAGTTGAATTATGTTCACTTTTAGAACAAAAATTGATAGAGAACATTATATATATTTTTTGAAACATACATAAATGAATAAATTTTCTTTATTCTCCATTTTTGTCACATGTTTATTTGGTGGGAAAGATGGGTGATTATTAGAGGAGGGAAAAGACTAGGGAGGAAAAGGTTGGAGAGGTCGTTTTATCGAGAATTTAGAACAATGACTTTTTGAAACATTTAGGCCAACGACCCCTTTTTCTTTCTTTTTCTCTGTCTTTTATTATTATTTATTGTTATCTTTTTCAAATATTATTTGTTTGGCCAATGTCTAGAGTTTTGGCTTGTGTTGAGGAAGTCCCCGTCCACATGGGTTTGAAGGGAACAAGTTTTTTTCGTCTTCTTTTCTTTGACATTTTCAACCATGGAAAATTGTGGGGTTTCGTGCCATCTAAATTCCGAAAAATTAAATGTATTAAATATCTAAAGAAGAGAATAGTCTCTAAAGTCTACCTATGTAGAGATTGGGGAATAAGTAAACATATGGGGCTTTTTTTTTTTTTTTTTTCTTTTTCTTTTTCTCCTTCATGTGGAGTATAAGGTCATCGTTTAATAATGATTTCAATTTTTGTTTCTTGTTTTTGGGATTCCTCTCCACTTATTCGTAATGACATAAAAGACTTATTTCGAATGACATAATTGTCTGACTTATTCCTCGATCTTCAAACTTCTCCTACTCCTTGTCGTTGGTCCTTCTTTCATTAATGATCAAATGAGATCACCATTTTCTAATCGTTCAAACGAATGTTTGAGGGATGAGACTTCCTATCACATGCACTTGCTTTTCACTGAAAAGAAAACCGTCTCTCTTCTATAAATATAAAGTAAAGCAAAGTGCTTGACGCTTCGGTGAAGAAAGCGCAATTAACATATTGATGGACATGATGCAAGACATATCATAAATGAGACAACAAAATCATTTCATAAAACATATATGCTTGACCTTTTTTGATACTTTTTTTGGGCATGTTTGTTCCTTTCCAATTTTTATATTATGATTTTTACATATTCTTTTTTAGAGACATTTGAATTTTTAGTCAAATTGAAAACTATTTTCTTCTTTGTTTTCCAAAGTTTAGTTTGGTTTTTAAATTTTTAATCGAAAGTGGATGACAAAATATAACAACTTATCTAGATCGTTAATACATTAATCTTCGTTGATGTTTTTCATTATTAAAATAGTTGAAACAACTTTCTGTTTTAAGATTTGTGAATAATTATGAATACTTTTATAGTTAGAACATAGATGATGTTTGTTATTTTGAGTATGTGAACTTTTCCAACTCTTTTAACTTGTGAGTTTTTGTTGTTAGGTAATGAAGGGTTTTTTCATGATTATGTATAGAAAATTTTTCATAGCTTTGTTAGTTGAATTATAATTAAAGTCGCTAGTGCAGGGAAGAAGAAGATGGAGCTAAAGTAGCGAGTGTAGATAACGTAAACAACCCATATAGAAATCAGTCAAACTTCGACAGAAGGTTCAAGCTAACATTGAACAAACTATATGCATGGAGCTTGACAGACTACGACAGGGTGGTGATGTTGGATTCCGATAACCTCTTCCTCCAAAAGACCGACGAGCTCTTCCAATGTGGTCAGTTTTGTGCAGTCTTCATCAACCCTTGCATCTTTCACACCGGCCTCTTCGTTCTTCAGGTAAATCTAAATCAATTTAAGATCTAAATACGATATATGGCCATATCTATGTCATTTCGTATCGTATGAACTACTAAGAGGCATAGATACGGGTAGGACACGATATTGACATATCAATGTGTTATATTTTAAAATTTTAGGATACGATTATTAAGGATTTATTGGTAGCAACTCATATTCTATTTTATTTTTCAGATTTCTTGAATTTAATGAATATGTGTTTGGTAGGTGATCTGAACTATGTTTTAAAAAATTGTTTTTGAAACTTTGATCCAAACACAAAATGTAAATTATGAAAATAACATCTTTGTTCGTTCGGTGCATTTAGATTTTGGGTATGAAATTTTAAAATACGAAATTATACTAAAAAAATTAAAAACATTAACAAATAGAGTATTTCATGTTATAAACTCAATTATTTTTGTTAAATTAAAATATTTAATATATTATATATTATATGATATTACAAAATAATAATACAAATTTTTTAACATAAAACAACTTCATAAATTAATTAGTAATTGTTTATAATCAACCTAATATTTAGTGAGTTACTATAATTAATCTTAAGGATTATAGATATATTATCGACCACATTTTGAATGATTGGTTAAATTAAAATTAAAATTTTGAATATGCTACTAAACACATGTCTGAAAACATGAAATACAACTCTTTTTCATTGAATCTTTTGTTTTCAATTTTTAATTTTCAGATTACCTACTAAATATGTTCAAAATATACATTTTTTTTGAAAAAAAATATGTATCATTTTTATAAAAAAAAAATCAAAATATATGAGTTGATGTATTTATATGCTTTAAAAATTTAGATTAATATATTTCAATTTATATGCTTTAAAAATTTAACTTAATATATTTCACACTCAAAAGTTATTATTATTGTTTTATATATGTTTTTTTAGTCTATTTTACAAGTATTCTATGCATGTTTAAGTGTACAGTATCTGTCCAACATGTGTTGGAGTTTCTACTTGTTAGATATGGACATATTGATCAAATTAAAGTGTCCGTGTTTCTTAGATTAAACAAAAAAATTTCTAAGCGAAAATCTTGATTTGAATATGGACGTGGCAGCCATCAAAGAGGGTATTTGATGACATGATGAATGAGGTGAGAGTAGGGAGAGAGAACCCAGATGGTGCAGATCAAGGCTTCATTGGGAGCTACTTCCCTGATCTGCTGAACCAGCCTATGTTCTATCCTCCTTCCAATGGCTCCATTCTTGATGGCAACTTTCGGCTCCCCTTGGGCTACCAAATGGATGCTACTTACTATTGTAAGTCCTTTCTTTCTTTCCTCTTTCTATTCTACATTATCTAACAACTTTTGCTGAACAAACCATAAAAACTATTACAATTTCCTATGCTTATACAACAATGTACAAAATAAGTTTATATTTCCAACTACACAGTAACAAGGTCAACCTTTTTACATCCTTTGGATTATTTTATTTTGAATATGTATCTTTGAGTTCACTAAAATTAGTAGTTTTACATCTTTTGGATTATGTTAAATTAAACCATTATTAGAAACATATATATTTTGAACATGTTTCTTTTTGAAGACTAGAGGAAAAGTACATTTTGTAGTCTCGAATTTTGAAAAATAGCATGTAGTGTGTTTTTTTAGCTTTCAAAACATATTTTTAGTCATTGAGTTTTCTTTAGATTATAGGTGCATTTGGTCACTCACTTTTTAAAATATACATTTTTTATTATCAAGTTTTTAAGAATAAGTTTAAAAAGTCCCTAAAATATTTTTTTATTACTATTTTATATAATTATATGATATCTTAAACCTATTTTAAAAATTTAGACATAAAAAATGTACATTTTGAAAATTTAACGATCAAATGCATATATATTTTTAAAAAATGGAGATTAGACAATTATGTTTTGAAAACTTAAGGATCAAACACACATTTATCAAAATTTGGAAGACTAAAAAGTTCTTTTTCGAAATGTATAACGGTTAAACAACATTTTGGTCCCTAAACTTTTATGAAAGTGATAATTTAGTTCTTGAACTTTCAATTTTGTATCAACTTAGTCCTTGTACTTTATTATGTAATAATTTAGTATTTATACTTCCAAAGTTGTAATAATTTGGTCATAACATAAAAAAAAAAAAAAAAATCATTAAAATTAGATGTCAGTTTTTATTATTTTATGATGGAGATTATTTTTGCCATTGAAACTAAATCATTACAAATTTTAAAAGTATAAAAGATTAAATTATTATAAAATTGAAAATACATTGACTAAATCATTGCACAAACCAAAATTTAGGGACTAAATTGTTAAATAAAAGTTTAGAAATAAATAAATAAATAAAAAAAAAGGTAGATTATATAATTATGGCCATATTTGATTAAGGATTAATGTCATACAGATTTAAGACTGCGATGGAGCATCCCTTGTGGTCCGAACAGCGTAATAACATTTCCGGGGGCACCATGGTTGAAGCCATGGTATTGGTGGTCATGGCCTGTTCTACCTCTTGGCCTCCAATGGCATGAACAACGCCGCCGCACTCTTGGGTATTCAATTTCCTCCCTCCTCCATTTTATTATAACTATTTTTCATGTACCAAACTTAAAACTTTCAATTTTATTCTCCATCTTTTAAAATAGGAAAAAAAAAAAATATCATTTTGGTATTTAGATTTTGAATTTAGTTTTGATCTCATCCCTAGTTTTTAAAATATTACACTTTATTGTGATAGACCGCAATAGATTACTATATTTTAAAATGTAATAATCTATCGCGATTTATCGTAGATAGACGATGATATTTTGTTATTCTTTTAGAAAAATTTTCAATAGTTTTGATTTAAAATAATTTTTCTTTTAAAAAGGAATAATTATTTGGATTTCTTTATTTTTTTTCTCAATCTTATTTTTATTAGGTTAGAATACCAGTTTAGTAGATGTATCGTTAAGTTCTTTAAAATTATATTTTTTTCTCTTTTTGAAAGAAAAAATTAAAATTCTTCTTCTTTACACAAATCAAAATATTCAAATATATAGACTAATATTACAAAAAACTTAATCACCAATAAACATACTATCATTTATTATGCTTACAAAGATCTATAATTTATTTATAGCTTAATTTAAAATATCATTTTTAGTCCATATAATTTGAGGTATATTCAATTTTAGTTCATATACTAATGATTGTCCAACTTTAATCTATTTATTTTAAATAAATCTTTAAAATATCATTAATTCTTAAATCTTAAAAAAAAATTGTTATCCATTTACATTTTTTCTATAAATTTTGAAAATATATTCACATATGGTATCTTATTGCATAAAAATTATTATTATTATTTAAATATTGATAAAAATTAATTTTGAGAGATTAATTAAAATTTATTATAATTATAGGGACAAAAACTATACAATTAAAAATAGAATACTAAAATTTAAACTAACTTTCAAAGTATAGAAACTAAAATGATATAACCACTCCAATTTAATTATTAGCTAAGACTAAGATGTCATTGCCTTGATACATTAATGTCATTTTTTATTTTAGACATGTTGGAGAGTTATTCTAAAATGATAAAATCATTTTTATTATTTTTAAATGTTTTTAATTGTTCTAAATTTTGATATCATGAAATTTTCATTTAAAATATAAAATCAAATAAATATTTGGATGTTTTCAAATATTAAAAAATAACCAAAATATTTATAAATATAATAAAATATCATTACATGGATATATTTGTAAATGTTTTCTAACGATTTTATTATTTAAAATAATTTCTCAGGTTTTAAATGATTTAGAAAAAGTCACTATGCAAATAAAATTGAAAAGCTAAGTCACGATTGAATCCTGAACAGGTACGGCGCGGAGATGCCATTAGTCCTGATCCAAATCCTGCTCTACTTAGGCATTCTCGCCATGATCCGTCTCGCCCGCCCTAATCTCACCAAGCTTTCCCACCGCCGATCGGAAAAACCCGCCGCCTCCTTCCACCACTCCGCCTTCAAACTCGCCGCCTTCTGGTCCATCCTCGCCGCCTACGCCCTTCCATTCTTCATCATTCCGACCACCATCCACCCTCTCCTCGGCTGGGGCCTCTATTTACTCGGCTCCTCCACCCTCTCTTTCCTCGCCGCCACCGTCTTCCTCCTCCCCCTTCTCCCCCTTCTCGTTCCTTCCCTCGGAATCTTCGGCGTCCTCCTCGTCATGGCCTTTCCCTTCTACTCCGACGGTGTCATCCGAGGACTCTGCATTTTCCTTTACGCCTTCTGCGCCGCCCCGGTGGTCTGGACGGCTGTAGTGAGGACGGCGGCGGCGATTCAGTCGTCGATTGATAGAGATGCGTTCTTCGTTGTGAAATCCGGTGAGACTTTGCCGTCTTCTAGGTTTAATAAATGGTGTTAACCGTTCATAATTGGGGTTTCTTTTTTAATTATATTATTTTGGGGGGATAGAATTGAAATTGAAGGCAGCTCGATTTAGTGGAAGAAAATTGATGTTTATACTCATTTTTATACATGGAAAGAGAGTATATATAGTTTTCATTTCACTTTCTTGTGATTGTTATGGAATTTTGTTTATAAATTATAAATTAAATCTAATTTCTTAAGATGATTTTGAATTTCTTTTCTGTGGACCATGTTTGATTTGATCTTTAGATCCATTGATTATTTTGGTTAAATTACGAGATTTCTATGTTTATTGACTTGCAAGTGTTTGAACAATTTGCGTTCAATAAGTTCTCAAACTCTAAAAATGTCCACACAAAAAAACTTTTTGAAATTTCAATTCTTGCTTTAATAGTTATATATATAAGCATGTTATCATGAAAAAGTCTTGGATGCTCCCTTGGTGGCATGGTTAGGAGGAGCTAATCAAAATCTTTTTTTCTATTATTATTACATGTAAATTTTATTTTTATAACAAATGAAACCATAAAGTTTCAATTTTTTTTATCTGATTTATTTATGAATTTAAAATATTAAAAATCACATTTAGTCCATAAACTTTCATAAAACTAACAAAATTTAGTCTATGAACTTTGGTTAACAATAATTTAGTCCCCATACTTTCATTTTTGTAGTAATTTCCCTAGACTTTATTATAAAACAACTTAGTCCTTATACTTTAAAATTGTATAATGATTTAGTCTTTATTGTAGAGATTAGTGTCAATATTTAATGAGATTTCTTACCTAAATAAATCGATTTAACTAATTAAAGATTTAGTATTTTTATAAAATATAAATATGCATCATAAAATAATAAAGATTGACATCTAATTTTGATGAACTTTTTTTGTGCTAGTGAATAAATTGCTACAAATTTGAAATATAATGATCAAATTGTTACATGCAAAAGTTTTAAGGATTAAATTATTACAATATTGAAAGTACAACAACTAAATCGTTACGAATTAAAGTTCTAGGGATCAAAATGTTTTTTAACTAATTTTTTTAAAAAAACTACCAAATAGGTTGAATTCTTGTGAATCTGTTGAATACAGATTAAAAGTTTCTATACTAATTAGACTTTTTTAATAGTTCAAAATTATCAGATGCAATGGAAAGTTCAAATATAAATATAACTTTATAATTGTTTTGTCCGTCAAAACATAATTCTACTCACCAAAGCATATCTTTATATTTTCAATAAAGAGGTCAAATATTTATTTGAGGACCCGTTTAAATTGACTTGAGTTAAAAATTCATTTTTGTTTATATATTTATGACAAAAGTTGTTGAAAATACTCTTTAAAAACTAATTTGAGTGATTGTCAAATACTCTATTTTTTTAAAATGATTTATTTTTAAATTAAACACTTGAAAATGCATTTCAAATATACACTTTAAATTAAATAAAAAACTAAAACTTGATATAACAGTTCAATATTGGGCCAAATGTATGTATTTTCTTAATTCAATTTTCTGGAAATAATTTGTACATAATAACTAGGGTGGGTTAGTCTTTTGTAGAACCAAAATTCTTCATTATTAAAGAAACATGAGAATCAATATAAACAATGGCTTAACTAGCTTGACACCCTAAATCTTACAAACACACACTTGTAGGTCTCAAAAAATGCTTGATCCTTAAATTTTTTTAATATTAATTCTCAATGTTTTATGAAAATATTTGCATTTAGCCTGTAAGTTTTCAAATTTTACCTTTTTAATTCCCAAGGTTTTGAAAATAGAGTTTAGAGGTTCCTACAGTGATTTTTTTTTGTATTATTTTAAATTAGGGAAAATAAAAACCATCTCTTCTCCCTAAATTTGTTTTCTATACTTATTTTTTCTTGTTCTTGTTCAAGATGTAATATAATTATTTAAAATGATATTGGATTTAATTCCAGACCTTTGGGCGCATATTCACACACATTCTTTAAAATTCTGTTACTGACAAAAATAATAATAATAATAATAATGTAAACTTCATTTTGTTTTTGCCTTTTTTTTTTTTTTTTTTTTCTTAGTTTTGGACTCGAGTAGTGAGCTTTTTAAATAGGTTGTCTAATTTTAGATTGGGAAATAATAAATCAAATGCCACCTAACTATGATAAATTCATGTCGTCGATGTACACAAAAATCACCATGAGTTTTCCTTTTTCTTTTTTGCCTTTTTTTTTTTTTTTATTTCTTAGATTGATTTGCAATTTTTTTTTAAATATAATGATTGAATTCTTAACTAAATTCCAAAACAAAAACAAAGAAAAGCTTTTTTTCTTAAGTAGGTAACAAAATAAAAAATTTTGAGGTGGATATTAGATAAGTTTTCAGTTAAAAAAAAAGAGTTGTCCCATGCAAGGAATCACGTTATTTTTAATTTAGGAAAGCTTTCTCATATAAGAAAAAATGTCAAACCATTTATAGAAATAACAAAAAAAAATATTGATATACACTAATAGACTTCCATCAACATCTATCGCATAATATCAATGATAGATTTTCATTAATTTCTATTATTAATAAACACTGATAATAAAGATTAAAATTTTATTATTTTATATAAATAGTTTTTCTTATTTTTATATTTTTGAAAACTCCTCTTTAATATATTTATATCTTCTTAATTGGACATTTGAATAAAAATTCAACATATGATCAGAATCTCATACAGACTTACTACTGAGGAATAAAAGGAGCCAATATGTATATTGTTAATGGATTCAATTATATTAGGACAAAAAATTTAGCCTTTCTTTCATAAAGTTTAGGCTATAAAATTAACTTCATCCTTGCCGTGAATCATTTAACACGAACTACTATAAACGCTAGTACATACACAAATACATCTACTGAGAAGTAAAACAAAAAACAACAGGAAAATCAAAAAACAAAAAATATTTAACAAGAGATCGGAGGTTCAATCCCCTGAACAATTGTTGTTGAGGAAAAAAAAATGATATAGAAATAAAACCTTCATCCTGGTCTCTCTCTCTCTAAATTAAGAAAACAGTTTATTGAGTTTGGACTATGAAAACCAAGCAGTAATTCAGTTCCATTCAAAGGCTCCAAGGTGCTGTACCTTTCCCAATCCATAATCCAAGCCAAAGCACAGGTAAACAAACTAGGAAGAAACCATGTCTGATACTACAAAAATACTGTGTGCGCGTGTGAGTGTGCATGCGATCGAGAGAAAAGTGCATGATTCAAACCAAATTAAAGGCACTACGAACAAGGTAGAGGAGATCATTATTTGACACAAGAAATCTGGTGATCGTGTGCGCACGTGAGTGTCAGAGATTGAGAGAGGAGTGCAGGATTCAAACTAGGCACAATGGACAAGGTAGAAGAAATCACTCCTAATACTACAAAAAGCTTGTATCTGTGTAATGCGAAAGTGCACGAGAGATCGAGCTAGTAGTGCACTATTCATACCAGAGCAAAGGCACAACAAACAAGGTAGAAGAAATCACTTCTAATGCTACAAAAATCCCGTGTATGTGTGTGTGTGAGAGAGAGAGAGAGAGAGAAATTGAGATTCAATCCCGAGTCCGATATCCACCACCCTATGATTGCAAAAGGAGTATAAACTAAAAAACTACTGCTGAACATTGAAATTGAACACATAATTATTGGACAAAGTAATTTCTTGGATATAACAATATTTTCTGAGCAAATATGAAGAATAAATGGAAGGAAGCAGCACAAAACAGAGCATTCAAAAGCATTACCTCACATTATACAACAATTCGTCTGCGACTCTAACATTTCTGGAGATCTGCATAGAGAAAGAGAGCATATCGATTATTGTCAACATAACATCAAAATTTGATCCAGTTTTTTTTTCATTTTACACGCAACAAGTCTCAGAACTTCACTTTAATGTACTTAAATATAATTATGCTAATACTTGTAGGAACTAGGAAGATGGTGAAATTACAAAGAATAGAGAATTTCGGTTAATACTTGTTTATGACGAACTATACAAAACTAATAAGATAAGCACAGTAACTAGTTGACAATCACAGGTCAAATATACTCACAGTTGTGCAAGATTAGTTAAATCGAAATCAGGTGCCAGCTCCTGCACAATATCATTTGGTGGCTGACCACATTCTTGCATTTTCTGCATGAGCTCCACAACTTTATTGAAGTTATCGGGTTCGCGTTCGTACACAATGTTGAGATCTTTTATCAGTTTGTATTGCTGAGAATAGCGTTCGTATTCTTCTTTGCTCAAACTTGCTTTATGATCCTCCAACCACTTAGGATATCTTTCTCCTATTTCCTTCATTGGTTCATGCAGAATCTCTTTGGATAAAAGTTGTTGCATCATGGTCTCAACAATGGATTCCATGTCCTATGATTGGAGAAGTGGTGCATGTTAAAACTCATGGTAAAATTAACATAGAAAAACTAGTAACATTTCAACCAACATGGAAAATGGTCAAAACTAACTTATTGTTCATATTTGGAAGAGAAAATAGTGATCAAAACTCCCCAATGGCAAGCACTCAGGATGTCTACCCCCGCTTGAAAATTTAATAACTTAAAATCTTTTGTCTCTAAAGGTAAACTTGAAGTGGGTGAAGCCTAGAGATTAGAGGGAGTCGTGACAATAAAGCGGGAGTGAGACCCAACACCATGAGTATTAAAAAAAGCTACAGTGAAAATTAGAAGGTGTGACTGTTCCCCACAAATATTTTCCAGTGTAATATGTTATCTTTACTTTATCGTTCAAATTTTACCGGATGTCCACAAAGAGACTTATGCTATTTGTTAATAATAAAAAGAGAAATTTTAATAGCCACAGCCAACTCAGGCATTATAACATTTCCTGGGATCCTATGGAAACATGCTATCAAACTACATCTCAGCATTACTTCAATTCTATTTCTTTTTCTTTTTCTTTTTCTCAGACTTCAATGCAGAACCATGAAAGATTACCCGAAACAACAATGATCTAAGAAAACCCTTTTCCTTTACATTTTTTCTTTCAGAAGAGGAGTTTCTACTTGTTTCCCCTTGGTGTTTAAACTTCTTTTTCTTTTAGAAAAGGAAACAATAATTTTTACTGATGAAATGAAAAGAGGTTATTGCTCAAATTACAATGAGAGATAATAAGCAAAGGAAACTCCGAGGGGAAGCAACTAGGATCCCTCTCCACACCTCTAAAAACTCTATTATTTATCACATTCAAAGATCCCATAACAAAGGATACGCTCTAGCAAACCATAAAAAACGGCCCTTCTCACTAAAAGGTGAATGGAAAAGAAACTCCTTGATCGAAACACTAACAACTCTCTAATGAGGAAGCACAAACCCAATTCGCAAAGTCACAACTCCAAAGCAGGTGATCAAAGTCTTCCTCTGCCTTTAAGAAAAGAATACAACATATAGACCCACTAACCTCAACATCTTTCTCGAAAACCGATCCAAAGGGTTCACACGACCGAGTAAAATTTGCCATGTAATTTACTATTACAGTCATGGATCCAATGAGATTAACTTTTGATTAAGATTCTATTAAATCAAGAAGTCTTTTGTTCAAACCATCAATAAGAAAACTAAAAGTCCATGGATGATGAATATATACATATATATATATATCATGAGAGAGGTGGTTGGGAAGTCTGATAATACTACTTAGTATCTTACATAAAAAGTTAAACTTATGAGATATCTGTGCCTAGACCATTCTCGACCATTTTAGAGCACCTACCATCTATTTAATAAACTCATCAATCGAGTTAAAAGCGATCTCTCTCAGCAGTGTATTAATAAAGCATTTAGAAGTAATTGATTAAAGAAAACTTATTACGCAGTCATTTGAATTCCTTTAACACAAGTTCAAAACTCCATTACATGAATAGGAATCTGAAGTGTCTCTAGGCAAAACCTCAATAAGTGAGGGACCTAAAGCAAGATAAAACATATGAGAAAGGGTAACCAAGAAACATATTGTCATTCTATAGACAAACACAGGGAAGATATCTAACTTCTGAAAAATGAGGAAGAAAATATTCAGTTACGCTTGCAACTGAAAAGGAAATGCTAAGAATAAGCCATCTTCATTATTGTCAGCATTAGCAAAGTTCATTAGCTTAACTAGGTATCTTTGCTTCCTCTAAAAGGTTGTAGTGTAGGTTTGAATCGTCGCCAGTATTTCCATTAAACTTCCTAAAACAAAAGACTACTATATCAAAAGCCGATGGTTCCAGCTTTGATTTTTTACAATTGTTGAACTCACAAGTTACTTGACAATGAAAGAAGGTTTAAGCCCCAAACTCACAAAGAGGGCAGGGGTACTTACTCCAAACAATAGAACAAGAGATGTGAATGTGACTTAAGTTAACGGATCAAGAGAGAAAATCCTGACCGGAATTATGGAAATTCTCAGGCATCTTTATACCCTGCACTTCTTCTATGATCATTTTCAGAAGAAACGTATTTAACTATGGACAACATGCCATAAAAATCTTCATAAAAAAGCAATAAAGCACTTCCCACTCTTCCATCATCATACCAAACTCACCCTCGATCAACATCTAAACACTTGAGATTACAAAACATTGTTCAACAGACTTCACACTAAGAAAAGTATTTCCATTAAATGCCAAATTGAACATTCAAAAGTTCCAAAGGCTTCAAGCAATGTACCTGAGAGCCAGCCATCTCCTCGAACTGCTTCACCCAATCTTCCATCAAAGCATCTTTGCCAAAATCATCAACGCCAGGTTTAGGACCTGCTACTGATTCCAGCCCCTTAACCGCCTCTCTGGTCTGCTCTCTGAGCTTATCAAGAGCCTCAGAAACATGCGATTCCTTCGAAACTTTTTGCTTCCCCTTTTTCTTGCTCCTCAAGTCAGGCAAACCCATCCCTAAACCTTGAACCCCAGAAGGGAGAACCGCTCTACTCTCCGCCCCATCTCCACTTCTACAAGAATACAGAACTAAAAACATCAAGAAACCGACTAAATAAATACACTACCAACAAACGAAGAAGCTTCTAACAGAGATTGATTGACAAACCTCGAAAGGGAAGGATTAAGGTCGAATTTCTGAAAATCGTCCAAAGCACCTGAGACAATTAAAACCGAATTCATAACAAACAAGAAGAAAAACGTAAGAGAAACGAAAACCCACTACGTATTTGATGAAGTTTGAACATACTATCAAGAAGTTCGTGTAAATCATCAGGATGGTCAGCCATGGATGAAATGGAACTGGGTTTCGAAGAACTTGGGCAAATTCTATCGGTTTATCCCAGTTTTCAATAGATTGAAGGGCGCAGAGGAGTGTTAGCCAGTTGCAAAACTGGCCTGGGAAAAGGGTCCTTCGAGAAAAATTGGTGCGGGATGGGGATTGCGAGAGGCAAATTCTCAGAAATTATCTGGCGGTGTAACCAACACGGGTGTGCAAATTTGTTGTCAGCAAATCGATCCAACGGTTGCCGTTTGATCTTCGGTTTGACTCGTTGACCCTAATTATATAAAGGCGTCGCCAAGTTCATACCATAGAGGATTTTTTTTTCCCCACTCCACAGAGTCTTGCCCTTAGGATTTTTTAATTGATAATATTTTTTTTAAACAACATAATTATATATAGATTGAAAACTGAATATGTGTGTATATATATTTTGCAGATTCTCATATTCACCCCGAAGGAAAAATATATATTTGTTGTGAATTTGAGGATAAAAACGAGGCACAATGGGATATGGATATTGAAAAAATATAATATTAAAATAATATATAAATAAATAAAATAAAATAACTAAACAACTAAATTTGGAATGAATAAGGAAAATCATAGAAAATAGAAAATTCCTCAAAAAAAAATCTCCATTTTCTCCAAAATTCATGGAATTTCAACAAATGTATTTGTGTTTACAAAATCCACAAATGACCACTTATTTATAGAAAATTTTGGGAAGTGGCACACTTGAACACTATGCATAGGTGGTTGAATCACACATGGCCAACACACGTGGTAATGAAAAAATGACACTAAGCATGACACTAATAGGCATTTATTATTACTATTATATTTATAATAACTCCCCCCTTAGATGCACGTTACATATATGAAATATGCCTCATCAAAACCTTACTAGGAAGAAACCATGGAAAGAAAAATCATAGTAAAGGAAAAAGAGTACATATTTCATATAATTTAAACTTTTAAAAGAATATATTTGCTCCCCTCGTGATAACATCACTTAAAATCTCTGAGTCGCTGCATTCCAACATTGTGCACCAATTTATCAAAGGTTGCGGTAGGTAATGCTTTTGTAAATAAGTTTACCAGGTTATCTTTTAGACAAATTTGTTGTAGAATGATGTCGTCATTTTCTTCAAGATCATGAGTGTAGAGAAACTTCGATGAAATATATTTTGTTCTATCTCCTTTAATATATCTTCGTTTGATTTGTGATATGCATGTTGTGTTGTCTTCGTATAATATTGTTGGAAGATTTTTACTAGAAAACAAACCACGTGTTTCACGAATGTGTTGAGTCATTGATCTTAGTCATACACATTCTCGACTAGCCTTGTGAATTACAAGAATTTCAGCATGATTTGAGGAAGTGGCTGTTATGGTCTGTTTCACCGATCGCCATGATATGGTAGTTTCTCCACATGCGAACAAATAACTGTTTGAGATTTAGCTTTATATGGATAAGATAAATATCCAGAATCTGCATAATCAACTAGATCAAAATTTGATTTATTTGAATAAAAAAACTCATATCAATCGTTCCTCGGAGATAACAGAGTATATGCTTAATTTCGTTTTAATGTCTTTTAGTTGGAAAAGAACTATATCTTGCTAATAAATTTACTAAAAAGGCAATATTTGGTCTTGTATTATTAGCAAGATACATAAGTGGACCAATTACACTAAGATATGGTACTTCAGGACTAAGAAGTTCTTCATTATCATCTCGAGATTGAAATATATCTTTCTTCACATCTAGTGAACGAACTTCCATTGGAATGTTCAATGGATGTGCTTTGTCCATATAAAATCTTTTCAAAACTTTTCTTGTATAAATTGACTGGTGAACAAATATCTCATCTACTAATGCTCAATTTGCAAGCCAAGGCAAAATTTTGTTTTCCGAGATCTTTCATCTCAAATTATTTCTTAAGATATTCTATTGCATTTGAAATCTCTTCAGAAGTTTCAATTATATTTAAATCATCGACATATACAGTTATAATAGCAAATCTTGACTTTGACTTCTATATAAAAACACATGAACATATTGGATTGTTTCGATATCATTCTTTCAACAAATATCCACTTAGACAATTGTATCACATTCTTCTTAATTGTTTCAATCCATATAGCGATCTCTGTAGATTTATTGAATACAATTTCCCGGAATTTGATTTATATATTTCAAGTACCTTAAATCATTGTGAGATTCTCATATAAATATCATTATCAAGAGCTTCATATAAATTTGTTATGACTGCACCCATAAGATGCATGTCCAGATTTTCATACACAGTCAGACCAATTAAAATATCTTAATGTAATTGTATCCACCATTGGAGAATACGTCTCCTCATAATCAATACCAGGTATTTGTGAAAAACCTTGTGCAACTAGTCTTGCTTTATATCTTGTGACATCATTATTTTCATTTCTTTTCCTTACAAGTACTCATTGTATCCCACAAGTTTGACACCTTCTGGTGTTGAAACTACTGGTTCAAAAACCTAACTTTTTTAAAGTAAGTTTAATTCTGCCTCAATTGTTTCTTTCCACTAAAGCCAATAATTTCTATGTCGACATTCTTCAATAGACTTTGGTTCAGAATCCTCATTGTTCATATATTATATTAAGAGCAATATTATATGCAAAAATGTTGTCAATAACTATATTAATTCAGTTCCATCTTTTTCGTATCATGACATAATTTATTGAAATCTCATTATTATCTTTAGGTATTTCACCTTCCTCACTAGTTATGTCGAGGATTTTTTCATGGGTGTTTACATCATCAATCAAGTCTTCTTGACTATTAATTATTTTTCTTTTTTAAGGATTCTTATCTTTGGAACCCACTGGTCTACCATGCTTCTGGCGTGTTCCAGACTCATTAGTGACAACTTGTTATGTTGGGATATCAATTTTTTATGGAACATTTGCAGCTGGTATATGTGACTTAGTTACTTTCTTTGCATCTATAAATGCATATGGTAACTGATTTGCTACATTTGCAAATGAATTATCTTCTGAACTTCACGTTCACATTGATTTGTATGAGGATCTAAATGAGACAATAACGATGCATTCCATGTAATTTCTTTTCTAACTTCTTAATTCCTCCCCCCTAATATTGGAAAGTTGGAAATTTTGTCTAATTAAATGACAATCAACAATTCATGTAATAAATACATCACTCATCAGCGGTTCAAGATATTTAATAATTGATGGGGAATCATATCCAATATATATTCCTAACCTCATTTGAGGACCCATTTTAGTACGTTGTGGTGAAGCAATTGGAACATATACTACACATCCAAAAATTCTTAGATGGGAAATATTTGGCTCATGGTCATAAGCTATTTGTAATGGTGAGTACTTATGATAAGATACTGGCCTAATGCATATAAGTGACATTGCATGCAAAATAACATGTTCCCATACAGATGTAGGAAGCTTAGCTCTCATAAGTAATGGTCTAGCAATTAACTGTAAACGTTTTATGAATGATTCTGCTAAACCATTTTGTGTATGAACATGAGCTACAAGATGTTCAACATTTATCCCAACTAACATACACAAATTATCAAGAGGTTGGGATGTAAATTCACCAGCACTATCAAGACGAATGGTCTTAATTGTATAATCAGAAAATTGTGCTCTTAACTAAATTATTTAAGCAAGTAATCTTGCAAATGCAAGATTTCAACTTGATAATAAGTACATGTGTGACCATCTACTAGATGTGTCTATTAATACCATAAAATATCTAAATGGTCCATTTGATGAGTTAATAGGTCCACATATATCTTAAGGAACTCTTAAAGAAAGAGTATCCATGAGCATGTTCGGATCTTTCCTATTTCATTGTGACTGAATTACCACACATACATTCTAACAAATAAGTATGCAATTTGACACTAATTAACGACATGCTTTGATAAATAAAATACAAGAGATTGAGTATACGCACCAGTTGAAGACACTATTCACTTCGAACTCAACCCAGAGAAAGTAAACCTCTACGTTCTTTATCGCCCAACAAACAGTCGGCTACCAGTAGCATGATTGTCTACAGGAACGGTAGCGTACGAACAAGTAGAAGCGGGGATGACACCACCACTTAGAACCCTTGGTATTCTCGGAGTGAGAATCCAAAGAGTGGTCTTTGTTGGATTTGGTAGAGGAAGGAGGAAAGGGATAATCGTGTAGAACAACAAATAAGTAGGAGAAGACTATCGTATAGCGGAATGCTTATTGTTTATAGAAAGCTACACGATCATGTAGGTTTTACTAAGCGATTGTCTAGTATTTAGTAAGCGATCGTTTAGAAAACTCGGCACGTGAAGCGATCGTTTAGAAAAGCCGAACGATCGTTTAGAGAATGCGGGCAATCGTTTAGACGCGAGGTGTGTGATCGTTTAAGCGATAGGGCGCTATCGTATAGGCTCTCAGCTAAGCGATCGACTCGTTTTCACACCTTTTGCAATTTTTTCTCGAACTTTTTGCAAAATGAAACCAATTTTCATTTTATTCTTAAGTTACAATAACCGAATACTGATTTTCCCACTAATGCACGAGGAGAAGTTTCCGGCCAATTATCACATAATTAACCAATTAATTAATAAATGAATATAATCATATTATATTTTTAACCTATAGTTTGATATCATATATCTACTATAGTAATTTCTCCTCTGTTTGATATAAATCATATTTATATCTAATTTCCTCCAAAATAATGTATCTCATACATTTGGTCAATTATATCATATATAATTAACCAGTTCAATTATATCATATATAATCGAACTCTCTCTTGTCAATTTGAACACTTCAAACTGACCCAAAAATTGATTATCGACTTTATCCAAGCTATCTAAGGGACCTTATGGACTTGTGGCTCGAAGCTCCAACGTTATGTGAATAATTGACTGAACTCTTTAGCCACAAGATCCACCATCCATTAATTGGTAGGCATTCCACTAAAGACCAACAACTGAACTCTTTTTATCAAAAATATATTTTTGTGTCTATAAGATATAACCAATCATGAGTATGATGACCCTTCACAGATGCTCGTAAGTACAACTGGGCTAATTTACCGTTTTGCCCCTGTAGTTACATCTCACTCCTTAAGTACCACTGATTCCTCTGATGAACAATACAACATAGTCCAATTATGTGTGAACACCTCTCGGGCCAAGAGAAGGTGTGTGGCACCACATCGTTTAAGCCCTGGAATCAGTCCTTAAGAGAGCTATCTATCTACTTGACTCTGCCTCGGGGAAGGAGTGAATTCCATATTGTGTAGCTAAGTTTCTAGCTCCCAAATCAGACGAATCCCCAAAATGGTAGGTTTGAGTCGGCGACCTGGCCACTCGCACCCATACAAATCAAAGGGTCGCCCTCAATGACAGGAGTTCCTAACTCACTTAGGATTGGGGTCATGTTACCTATGGTCATCTTAGTGAAGTGAAGTCTCTGTCATGAACGGTGTTATATAACGAGACGTTAACACTTCATGGTCAGGTCTTATACAAACTCTTTGTATAGGACGTCCCCGCTCGCATGTCCCCTACACGAATGATCAGGATTAGACCATCTGTGACAAGTCACAACACTTGTGACCATTCCATAAAGTGGGCCGCATCCGTAGTGTTATCAGGATAAGGTTTCCCTCCTATATCTATATACTATAGACCATTTTGGTTATCACTCAAGACATAATCCACTTGTATGTCACCACATACATGCTTAAGTTACATACAGATAACTAGAGATTTTATGTTTATTGGTTTGTGGTAAAGCAAATAAAACAAACAACTGAGCAAAATCAAGATGTGAAGTAAAATATCATATATTATACTACACAAGTGTTCGTACAAACTGTTTACAAACTACATGACACGAAACTTTAGGGCATCAACCCCAACAATATCACCATGAATTCATTATAAAAATGCAGGTGATTCAATCCCCACTTTAGTTGGTGATGGTCTAATTATCAATTTTTCTTGAGAGCAAGCATCACTTGATAATTCATTAGATTGAGTAATCTTCTGGCTCTTCAATGAATATCTATTTGAATTCTCAATAATTCTTCTCATCATTATAGATCCTGGATGACCCAATAGTTCATGCCAAATTGTAAATATGTTTGAATTCATGAACTTCAGGTTCACTATTGCATATGTTTCAATTACTTGTATATGAGTATAATATAATCCAGAAGATAAAGCAAACAACTCTTTCAGTATATGTTTTTCATTTGAGACAGTAGATATGATATATAGGTATTCCACATTATTCTTACTATCAATCTTAATATGATAACCATTGCAACGTATATCTTTAAAACTAAGTAAATTTCTCTTTGATTGATTAGAGAACAATGCATTATCAATTGTAAATTTTTTTTCTCTAGGTAAAATAATATTTGCTTTTCCAAAACCTTCAATAAGGTTTGCATAACCTGATATCGTATTGACTTTTGCTTCCAGCATTGTCAGTTTGGAAAAATATTTTTTATTTGTAAGTATTGTATGTGTAGTTGCACTATCTGTCAGGCATGAATCTTCTTTACTCATTTCTTAGTCACCCAACATATGAAAATGATCCTAACATCTACTAAGAGAAGAAAAAAAAAACACGAAGATGAAAAAAAACAACAACATTAGATCTAAAGGAAACAATTGATATTCCATCAATTTTGCTAATTTTCTCTTCAGAAGATTCAAAGAAGTCCACCACATTCAAATTTGTCATATGGGATGGGTCAAATATGTCATTATCCTAGTGTGCAAGATTTTCTTCCACATTTTTCTCTTTTTCCTTCCGGGAGGCTTGATAAAGATCAACTATGTGTTTTGACGTACGACAGGTACGTGACCAATGCCCAGTCATTCTGCATCGGAAGCATTTATTTTCAACACTTTTTAAACTCTTATCTTGTAGAGTTTTTCCTTTGTGATCATCATTTTATGTGGTTCTTTTGAAATTTGAATGATTATAACAGCCAACACGAAAATAATAATTATTTCTTCCTCTACCACAATAACGACCTCGACCACGATTATTATTAAAATTCATAGCATTCACTTCAGGGAATGGTATCGTTCCAGTTGGTCGAGATTCGTGATTTTTCATCAATAACTCATTATTTTGTTCGGCCACGAGAAGACATGAAATTAATTCAAAATATTTTTTAAAACTCTTCTCTCGATATTGCTGCTGCAGGAGCATATTCGAGACATGAAATGTAGAAAATGTCTTCTTTAACATATCAACATCAGTAATTTTCTCTCTACATAACAACAATTTCGAGCTGATTTTAAATAGTTGTAATCACTTACTGATCTGAAATCTTGTAGCCTCAAGTGCATCCACTCATAGCGAGCTTTAGGAAGAATAACTGTTTTTTGATGATCATACCTCTCTTTCAAAATTTTCCACAAGATACGAGGATCTTTTATTGTAAGATACTCTATTTTCAATCTCTCATAGAGATGATGATGAAAATCATAGCTTTTGCTTGGTCCTAACTGAATGTTGTATTTTCTTATTTAATAGTATCTCCAAGATACATAGCATCCAGGTGGATTTCGGCATCAAGCACCCATGACAAATAATTATTGCCGTTAATATTAAGGGCGAAAAATTCTAATTTTATGAGATTTGTCATGACAGCACTATAAAAAAAATATTGTATTCATATTAGAAATTTAATAGATATTAAATATGCAAAATAACAATAAATTTATTAATTATAATGAAGAGAAAAAAACAGTCATATCTTTATGACCTACCTTCAACGAGAAAACGACATGAGCTCGTGTTGATAATGTATTGTGAATTTGAGGAGAAAACCGAGGCACAACAGGAACACAGAATCGAGAAAATATAATATTAAAATAATATATAAATAAATAAAATAAAATAATTAAATGACTAAATTTGGAATAAATAAGAAAAATTATAGAAAGTGAATTTTTTTCCAAAAATCTCCACTTTCTCTAAAATTCATAGAATTTCAACCAATGCATGTGTGTTTACAAAATCCACTAATGACCACTTATTTATAGGAAATTTTGGCAAGTAGGGAGTGACACACTTGGACACTATACATAGGTAGTTGAATGACACATGGCTAACACACATGTTAATGAAAAAATGACACTTGGCATTGGACACTAAGCATGGCACTATTAGGCATCTATTATTATTATTATTATATTATTTATATTAATATTAAAATATATATTTTTTGGTAATCAGAAGTTCGTTCAATTTTAGTCTCTAAATTTAATTGTCCGCTATTTTATCAAAATTATGTCCTATATTTACCAATAAACCAACCTATGATGGTTGTCCAATTTTAATCATTGTACTTTCAATAAATCTTAAATTTAATCTCTCGGGATTTTGTTTTAACGTAAATTATGGATATTTTTTTTCTTTTACGTGAATAAGAGATTAAATGTGATTTTTTTTAAATCTACTATAATTTAATGTGAATGGTAGGATTTTAGAAGCGAATGATAGCTGAAATGTGATTTTTTTTCTTTTAAATATTAACAATGTTAACGGATATGTTCCATAATTTTGTTTTTTTACAAATATATGGATGACCTAAAATTTGGATGGTCAATGTTGTTTGACTTAATTTTTGAGAATAATGAAGGATGACTCTATGCCATTATGAGAACGGATTAAGAGCGTTTGAATTGTCCATCGCAATTTTAGTGGGTGTAAAATTAAGGTTATCCATACAACAGTAATCTCACACTCTAAGTCTCTCCCTTCCTCCCTCGTCTCGTGCTCCTTCAACCTCCCTCACGCTTAAGTAATCCAATACGTAGCGTCTCACACACTAGTGCTTTTTCCGTCCTCACTCCCTCACACTCCTTAGCGTTCTCTCACTTGCATAGTTGCATTCCTTTTTCACTCTCTTACTAGCGCTTCTCTTCACTCTTTCACTTGTACTCCTCTTCACTCTCTCATTCTCACTCATGAATATTCACAATCCTCCTTGCTTTTGTGGGAGGAAATGATATATATATAAACTGAATAAACAGCAAACTGATTACACATCAACTAGAAAATAGTACACTTAATGTATAAATGTAAACCAAATGGTGTAACAAGACTTAGATATGGAAATAACAAAAAAACTTTAAAAAAAAAAAAAAAAAACTTCAAAATATTTGAAGATTAAAAAATGTAGTGGAGGCACGCTTCTTATAAGCATTGTTATGAAGACAATTATTCGACTTGCACATGCTGCAGACTGACCACAACGATTGTCTTATAAAGATACAACGACTAACTCCAGTAGAAATGCAACCTCAAACTACTCGGATCTGGTAGAACTTTTGGATACTAGCTCTTAACTTAACTCAAAAACAAAAGAAAGAAAGAAAAAAATGAGGGAACTTTCCAATTTGGAAAGGGATGCTACAAATGAAGAACCAAGTTACTATTTATAGGCTAGCAATTTAGTAACTCTCCGAAATACAAAATAAAATCAAATAAAAATAAAAGTTGAAACATTTGTCAAATTTAACTCAATTGAATTGTCAAACATAACTCTTTCAAATCGAAGAAACTATAAATTTAGCTTTCTTACATGTCAAAATTTGTACATGAAACACCATCTTAATTTGAAGTTTCAATCAAATATAAAAGTTTCGAACAACTAATTTAACATACATAGTTAAATCTATTTTTATGTTTCAAATATTCACCAAAGTTTCACTTTCTTTCGCTATAAATATTTCATAGTTTTCTCTCTCATAGAGTCGTCCTTACCCTTCTGAAACTTCATTAATGGCATATGAGGAGTAGTATGGATAATTTACAAGCTCACCTCATTATGGTAATGATATAGCCTAAGTCACACTTCATACACTACAACAAAAATGAGTTTTCATGACTCTAGAAAAAAGTCATAAACACTTTTTATAACTCCTTTTTTAGTCCTTGACTCCACTATCAAGGAAAGTATATAGATGACACATGAAAAATCAGTCATTATTAGTTGTTTCATGACTTTTCAGTCCAGTCAACAACAAACATCTATTGATATCTATTACTTATCATGATAATATTTTTTATGACAATTTCTCATTGTCAATAAATGGCTAAAAAAGTTGACCTTTTCCGTCAATTAAACATATACCTTGACATTGAAAAACCGTCACAAACATATTAATATTGACACATTTACAATATCAATAATGCCTTATGACGTTATCCAAACGTCATCGTTCCATTGTCATATAACTACATTTCATGACATTTGTGAAATATATAAAAAAAAATGTTTTTTATTGATAGATAAATATTTGTTTCATACCTGTTATTACACCTATAGTTTCTCTAATTTTGACACAAAAAATGTACACAAACATAATTATGAACTTTTATATATAACAATAAAGTTTATAACGTTAATACAATGAAACTTATACAACAACACTAGTAACCATACTCCGATTAAGTTATTTACAAATCTAATAATTATAACGATAGTTGGCATTATCACAAAAAAAAAAAAAACCATATATAATTACTATTAGGTGAGTTTATTTGCTTCAACAGACTTGTGCAAAGACCTAAGTAAATAAAACATTCATTTTAGAATTTGATTCAATAATCAATTTCAACAACAACAATAATATACATAAGTTATTTACAAAGAAACTAAGTACAACTAAGTGTTAGCAATATCCCAACAAAAAAAAAAAAAAAAAAGGAAAAAGTATATGAACAACTTACTTAACGGTTTCTTTGTTTTAATGTATTTGTCCAATTCCTAGTAAAAAAAAAAAAAAAAACAACAATATTCATTTTACAACTCAACTTAATACATCAATGTCAACAATTATAACAATATTCACAAGTTATACCCTTTTAATGTGCGCAATATTCCCAACTTATTAATCATAAAAAGGTATAATATTAAAAAGTACCGATTTCATTATATTTTCTATCTACTAACAATCCAACAAAAGTCTCATTTATGTCACATAGTCAAAATTTAACACTCATAATACAGTACAAAAAAAACATCCTTCATGCTCAAAAAATATGTTTTTATCTCGACAAGAGCCTTAAAACTCATTCGAACACACGGAAATAATTTGAAAGTACATACAAAGAGTTTAAGACTTAATATAAATCTTGATGTACAAAGAGTTTTAGAAGGGAGGGTAAACAAATGAAACATGTACCTCTTGAGTACAAAAAATATTATATCACATCAAGAAATACTTGTACCTCTTGGACAACAAAAAAAAAATACTCCCACTTCAAAACTTCTTTCTTGAATCTACTCCTTCCACAAAAATATTTCTCTCAAAATATAAATATAATAGATCAGGAGTAAACATATCACCCAGAAATACTCCAAATTCAAAACTTCTTTTCCTTGGACATATTCCTTCCACAAAGCATTGCTCTCATAATTTTTAGACTAATTGCAAAAATATAAATATAAGTCTCATCCAACATTTATGCCACATTGAAACATAATAATATATCTAACACTCAAAACACATAGACAAAAAATTCATCATGCTCAAGGAAAAATATCTGTACCTTAACAACTTTAGAACCTAGTTCGAACACTTTTAAACAACCTTGAAGTACAAACAAAGAGTTTAAGACATAATTAGAAATCTCAAACTATACTCAAATTAATAAAAAGTAAAAAAAATTATTAAATTCACAATAGTTCTCATGGCATACATTCATAATCTTAAAATAAATCACATGAAAACATGTACATCAATAGATATGTAATTTAAATATTTTAGTTAGCAAGCTAACACATCTTCAAATAAAACTTTTTAGTAGTACCACTTACCTCGAGAGTAAGACAATTAACAATTTATCTTCTTCCTTGGATTAGAGTAATGTTTGATCAAACCCTTAATATCATAATCAAACTTAAGTACTCCAATCGTTAAGGCTTAATTGCAAGCATAAAACTCACCTCAAATTTATGACAACAATAATTATCAAATATTTGAAACTCCCTCCAACCATCTAAATCAACACGATCCTAAACCAACAATCAAAATGTAACAATTTGAACCCAACTTTCAACAAGATTAACAATCCATATGGGTTTAGAACTCAAGTAAACAAAATCAAGAGTGCACATACACAAGTAGAATTCAAAGTAATACATAACCATGACTCAAAACTTCTTTCTTGAAACTACTCCTTTCATGTTTTCAAAATATAAACATAATGGATCAAGAGTAAACATGTACCCTAGAGTATAATCACAAAAGAAAAGTTTGAACATAACAAAGAACGTGATTTTATAATTCATAACATTATCAGAGTCCAACAGTCTAAAAGTCATTGATAATATAAGAAAGAACAAGACCATACACAACATCTTTGGCCAAAACCTATAAATAATTATGTACACTTCAAAGAAAATCAAAGCCTCAAATTCTATTCAATGTTTCAACAAACTTCACATTCTAAAAAGTGCACAAGTGTCAATTTGACAGTGAAAAACACATACAAAAATCATAAAAAGTGCTTAAGTGACCATTTAAATTTCAAAACTATCTAAAAAGTGCAAAAGCAATACTTAAATTATATTAGAAAATAAAAATTTAATCCATTGTTGTACAAAAGAGCAAACTAGAATTTTAATTTAGTAACTATAATTTTAATAAACTAATCGATTTTTGCAAATGAAGGTTCAAATTAATCACTTTAAATCTCTAACCAAAACTCGAAATAGAACCTACAACACAAATCAAAATTTAAATCAAAATTGAAGGCCAAAATCCATTCATCAAAATAACCAAATAACTTTAAGTAATTTTACCCAAAGTGTGATTACTTCGAATTTACCTCCCACCTTCCAATTTGACGCAATTCCAATCCAAACACTAAAATAAAGTTAGAACTCAAAATACAGCCCCTACTAACAATCTAAAAGTTTTAATAAACCCAATAGCTTACCAAAACTTGCCGAATTCGATCATAGACCTTCTGGATGTCACAATCATAAACTTTCGTGTACGGGACAGGCGATTGTGCCGCACTTGCTCTAACCAACAAGCAAGTCGACCGTATAAAAATCGAAAGTTGCGGACAACGTTGGTATATGACGTAGCCTCCACTCACGTTTTGAGAGAAAATGGTTTTATAAAACGTGAGAGAGGAAAAGCATTGAAAACATCATTAAAGAATGCATTGAAGACTGACTGTTGTAAAAAAGCTTAGATTGCAAAGAGTACATCAATACATCGATCGGGGAGTTGACTAGTGGGTCTCCCTTATAGTGCATTATGAACAATTTCTAAAATGCCTAACTAGCATATCAAAAGTGGCGAGCAGTCATTCACAAGAAAAAAAACTTGAAATCAAAACAAGTTACTAAACTAATTACAAGATTCAAAGATATGATGGTTGAGGATAGTTTGGACATGCGGCTATGGGCTAACATTACCCTGGACGAGCATGCCAAAGACATTCTCCCTCACTTAAACAGTTGACGTCTCTGTCGACTGGCGTAGCTTGAACTCAACGATCTTCTGCTTCCAAGCTTCTAAATCCTCAACATGTTCCCAACTTGTTTCTTCTATAGGGAGGTTCTTCCACTTAATCAGATATTCGTGAACTCTCCTAGTGGGTCTTCTGGCTTTTCTCACTCTGTCGGTAAGAATCTCTTCTACTTCCTTCTCTTCTTTTTACTTCAAGTCAATACTCGATAAGACAGTCTCATTACGGCCATCATCTTCGGGGTCAAGATAATAGGGCTTCAAGTTACTTACATGGAGTACTGGGTGAATTTTCATCCATGTAGGTAATGCCACCCTATATGAAGTGTTCCCAACCTTCATGAGAACTTCCACTAGTCCTTCATACTTTCTGATAAGATGCTGGTCCTTGCGGTTTCGGAATCAGATCTGTTATGGTCTCAACTTTACAAGAACTTGGTCCCCTGCTCAAAACTCGAGAGGGCGATGTTTATTATCGGCCCACTTCCTCATATGTTTGGAAGCTTTCTCTAGATATGCCCAAGAGATGTTGGTAGTCTGTTTCCACTATTTTTGTAAAGTTGTGGGCTTGGGGATTTTTTCCAGCATACGGGTGGTCAACAATATGAGGTAATAAAGGCTGCCTCACACTCACAACTTCAAAAGGGCTCTTTCCAGTTGAAGAGCTTATTTGACAATTAAAACAAAATTGAGTTATGTCAAGTAACTGGACCCAATTCTTTTGGTGCGCATCGATAAAGCGGCGTAAATATTCCTCCAACAAGCAATTAATCTCTCTGTTTGGCCGTCAATTTACGGATGATAGCTCGAGGATATATTCAAACTTGTCCCCATGAATGCAAACAACTTGGTCCAAAATGTGCCAATGAACCTGCCATCTATGTCACTAACAATACTCGTCGAAACTCCCCATAACTTCACTATATGTCTGAAGAACAGCTGAGCTGTTAGCTCAGCCGAACATAATTTTGGCGTAGGTATGAAGGTCACATATTTTGAGTACTTGTTAATGATAGCTAAGATGGCCTCATGATCGCCCACCTTTGAGAGATGGGTAATAAAATCCATGGATACACTTTCCCAAGGTCTGGTTGATATAGGCAACAACTCTAGAAGCCCGACAATTTTCGCTTTCTTGTCCTTATCTTGTTGACAAATAAGATAAGTCTTAGTATACTGCATGTCATTGTCTCTCATATTGGTCCAAAAGTATCATTTCTTCAACAATGCATAGGTCCTCTGCCAGCCCAGATGACCGACCCACAAGATATCGTGGCACTCGATAACAACTTCTTCCTTAAGTCTCCTGCTATTGGAACATACAATTGATTCCCTTTTATCACCAAGAAGTCTCCCTTAACCCAAAACTTTCTGGTTTTACCAGCTTTAGCCAGCGTAATGACAGCTTTGGCAGAGGGTCCTTCTATAAGAACTCTTTGATGATGTCCCACATTGACCCATTGATCTTACTTGCATGAATGCGGGCTAACATGCACAAACCTGCATGCTCACCCTTCCGACTCAGAGTGTCGACTCCTTGGTTTCTTGTTCCCTTCTTGTGTTCATACTTAAAATCGAAAACCAGAAACTCTTGCCACCACGCTTGTTTAGAAGTCAACTTGAATTGTTCAAATAAGTGGTAGACGACATCGTTATCGGTCTTCACTACAAAGGAAGACCCCAATAGATACTATCTTCAGGCCCTCAGACAATGGACCACGACCAACATTTCCTTATCACATATTATATACCTTCTCTCGATGATGTTTAGTTTCTGACTTTCGTAAGCCATAGGATGGCCCTCCTGCATGAGGACACCCCCGAGGGCGTACTCTGATGCATATGTCTCTACCTCAAATGACTTTGATACGTCAACTAGACCAAGGACAAGACCCCTTGTTATGGTTGCCTTCAACTCTTCAAAGGCACTATGACATTCTACCAACCACTGCCAAGTTGTGCCTTTCTTCAATAACTCAGCCAGTGGGGCAACTTTTCTTGAAAATCCTTCGATAAACCGACGGTAATAATTAGCCAATCTTAAGAAGGAACGTAACTTGGTCATAGAGGTGAGGACTCGCCACTTCTGTATAGCTTGCAACTTCTCACTATCCATTCTAATCTTTCCATACTGAATTATGTGTCTTAAGAAATTTATCTGATGCTGCGCGAAAGCATATTTCTCTTTCTTTACATACAACTGATTTTGTCACAGCTTGTCAAAGACTAGTCGGAGGTGAACTTGGTGCTCCTCCAGGGTAGGTCTATAAACGACTATGTCATCAAGATAAACCACCACAAACTGGTCGAGATACTCCTAAAAAACTCAATTCATCATGGTATAGAATGTCACAGGAGCATTCGTCAGACCAAAAGGCATCATAAGAAATTTGAAAGCACCATATGTTGTCACATAAGTGGTCTTTGGTTCGTCGCCTACGCACACTTGATAATAACCTGATCGAAGGGTTGAGCTTCGTAAAGTATCGAGCTCCATTCAACTAATCAAACAAATCAACTATAATCGACAGAGGGTACTTGTTGCAAACCATGAGTTTGTTCAAAGCCCTGTAATCAATACATAGCCATAACGTTCCATCATTCTTCTTCTAAAATAGGACCGGGGCCCCATAGGGCGCTTTCGTTGGGCAAATGAAGCCAACATCCAGTAACTCATCCAGTTGTTTCCTAAGTTCAGCGAGTTTTGAATGAGCCATCTGGTAAGCATTTTTTGCTGGCGATTTGGCTTCTAGCACCAGTTCAATCTCATGATCGATCTCCCATCGGGGAGGTAAAGTCTTTGATAAACTATTCGACATAACATCTACATAATCCTTCAAAACTTCTTGGATCTCCACAGGAACAGTCTCTTTCCCTATAGGCTCATCAACAACCG
Source organism: Benincasa hispida (assembly GCF_009727055.1). Classification (NCBI taxonomy): domain Eukaryota; kingdom Viridiplantae; phylum Streptophyta; class Magnoliopsida; order Cucurbitales; family Cucurbitaceae; genus Benincasa; species Benincasa hispida. Next base: position 4,024,368 of record NC_052359.1, on the reverse strand, counting down.
GGACAACCATAAAAAGTGGGCTCTTCTCTATTGAGCCCTTTTTTCAGTTGGAGGGCGGAGATCATCCTCACTCCACTAGGCTGTTTGATGTTGGCTGGGACTACCGTAGGGTTACTACTTGTAATGATGAGGCACTTGGTCAAGGGAATAGGGATGACTTTATGCTATAAAAGGAACTCCATTCCAAGCAAACATCAAAGACATCCATACGCACGACAACAAAATCAACATTCCCATTCCATTCACCCATTTTCAGAGATACCCTTTTCGAAGTCCTCACAATGGGGAGGGCTTCAGAGTTAACAACTTTCATTTTTCCCGTGTCCCTTTCAACTTTCAATCCCAAACGTCGGGCTTCCGGCTCCGAGATGAAATTATGGGTTGCCCCCGAGTCTACCACGGTGCCTCTTGCAGGTTTAGAGTTGATGACTGTATCAATGAACATAAGTCCCTTTTCTGAATCATCCTTATGATTAGAGGCTTTCTTTTGAATTGCTATTAAGAGTTTCAACGCTCCCACTCAGAGAGTTTCCCCATCCTCTTCTTTCTTTTCTGTTTCAGCTTTTGCCTCTATTTCATTACAATATTGTACTGAGGCTTGTAAGGCTGTCAAGGCAGCCCAGTGTAGACACTCGGCAACCCGATAAGGGCCTTTACACAGAAATCAAGAGACGGGCATTTTTTGACTCGGGTTTTCCTGATAGGGTCCTCGAGAAGAGCCTGCACCCGTAATTTGCAGTTCCTTGTCATTCCCAACGTTCTTCGGGGGATTTAGCTTGAGGCCCTTATTCCCTTGTTCAGTGCTTGTGCATCTTTCATTTGTGGAGGTTGTTTGATAGCACTGGAAATGTGATATCTTCTTCTGCTTAGCTCAGGGTTGTTTAGTTATTTAATTTGGTTAAATTGATTATTTTGTAGTACTCGAGTATACAAGTAGTTGGATTAACCGTTCAAGACAAAAAGGTGCTAAAATGACGAAGGATTGAAGAATGTTGTCCTGTCGAGTGTTGCAACACTCTCATTAAACCTAAGTCTAACGCTAGCTCAACACTATTAGACAAAATGCTCGGATAAAGGGCAGCGTTGCAACACTCCAGAGATGCCCCAACGCCACATTTGCACCGTTCGTCAATGTTGCCGTCCAACGCTCTAGGACAAAATAGGCAGCATTGCAACGCTACGTGGTTTGACGGACATTCAACCTCAGCGTGCATGCAATGCAGCGTCAAGTCAGAGCTACAACGTTTGTCTGACGCTCGGCCATTATGCATCGCAGCGTTGCGGTAGTTTTATAAAAGAACAATTTGGGTCAGTCGATGACATCATACCGAGTACTCTCGATTTTTTAATGTCGCCACTCTGTTCCAGCCTCGTTTTAGCTCCCTTTTACACCAGAATTCTGTAAAAAAATTCTTCCCCTTTGCCAATTGTATTGATTTCGAACATGTTTTGAGGCTAAAAGGTAAGAACTTAACTTCAGTTTGTTAGTTTAGTTTGGTTCTGATTCAATTCTTGAGACTCGTATTGTAATTTTGTGAGTTTTCTTGTGAATTCATGATAATTTATCTTGAGCATATTCTTCAATTTTCGTGTATGGGATAATCTGACAAATTAGTTACGCATGTTTAATTGATTGCTTTGATTGGCCTTAATTTATAATCGTGAGGTTAAGTTACACTACTACAAAATCTACATTACTTGACACTTGTAGTTTTTAACTACTCAACGTTTCTTTGGAAAAAATGTCAAGTAATGACCTTTTATAAAAGAAAATGTCAAGTAAAAGGTTAAAAAAATGGAGATTGACGGAATATTTCGGATATTTTCACGTGAACCATTACTTGACACATTTTTCATGCAAGTAATATAATGTCTTGCTTGACACGTTTTTCATGTCAAGTATAAGAAGCTCTTACTTGACATATTTTTTGTGTCAAGTAACATATAAAAAATAATATTTTTTAATCTTTATTTTTTGTTTCCTTCTCTCTCCCATTTTCATTTCCCTCTCAAATTTGGTTTCCCTCCTACCAAAGTTATCAAAGAAAATATAAAAATTAACTTCCCCCTAGTAAAAAAAAATCCTAAACGCCGTAGTAAACTCCCATTCCCCCCTTCTTCGTTTTCTCTCTTGCAACCCCCTCCCCCCCCTCCTGAAACCCTCTCTTAGCAGCACCACCAGATCCGTGCCCAGACGCTTAGCCTCACACCAAACCTCGGTTCATGCTGGATCGCAGCCGCACCGATCAATCCTCCATCGTACAGTTGCCTAGACGCCCAGCCTCACGCCAAACCTCCGTTCACGCTGGATCGCAACTGCATCAGTTAGTCCTCCATCGGATTCGCGCCCAGCCTCCACCGTTCAGACGCCTAGAGGCCCAGCTTCATGCCAGACCTCCATTCACGTTGGATCGCAGCCTCGTGCCCAACCTCCACGTTCACGCTGGATCGTCCCCATTGTCTCTCATTTTTCCTTTTCTGGTAAGCACCCCCCTCAAAACACACACACACAAATTAAAAAAAAATAATAATAAAAAAGAATCCTACGTAGATTTTGTATCTTTTAGTAACAAATCTGAGCATTTTATATCTTCGTGTCTTGTTTTAGCACCACATTATATCTTAGGTCATCACATATTCAAACATTTCACTTGCAGTCGTTGAAGTGTCGATTTGAGCAAACACTTCAGGTAAGTGATTTGGATGTATTGGTATGAATTTGTGATTTGGACTACAATGTAGCATCTTCTGTAATGATGATAAGATTGATTTTGAAGTGTTGGAAGGACTTAAGTTACTGTCCAATAGGTTTGAGATCGATCTTGGCAAGGTTTTGTTGAGTTTGGAGGTTAGTTCTAATAGTTCTTTGTTACCAGTTGAAGTATTGGTCTAATAATTGAGTTATTTTCAATTTTTGATGTTCAATTCAAAGATTTCAAGGGATTGGAGTCACTATCTAGCAAATTTAATGATGTTTGGACGTTTGGATAGGTATTGAGGTCTTGAAACTCTTTTGGAATTGTTACATAGTTGATGGAATTTGCGTTTTATAACCATTATCATTGAACTTTTCGTAGTTAGATTAATTTGTTGTAGTTTTGAAGTGGCATTCGAATCAAACCACACTTTGGGTAATTTATTTGGAGTTAATTGGTTATTTTGGTAAATATAATCTTGAAGAAATTTTTTATTGCTTATAGATAAGACCGGACTTCCAATATTCTCTATTTTTTTGTTAAAGTTGTGAAAGTTGGGGGAAAGGTATCTGCATTCTTCTATTTTAAATTTTAGCATATGCTTGATTTGTTGATAATCCTCTTTCTCTTTATTATATTTTCTCAAATCTCTCCCATCTTCCTTTGTTTTGCAGTAAAAGGTAATTGTTCCTCTTGAGGTTGGACATGGTCAAAAGAGAATAAATGAAATCTCAGTAAGTCCCTAACTTTAAGTTATAGATATTTTTTAAATTTCCAGTATGATATTTTTCCATTGCATAAAGTAAGCCAATCATGTACATTTTTCCTTGTGTGTGACTTTTTGTCATTGTTGTATCTTAAACTTAATTCTATATTTTGAAATTTGATGTTATCGCCATTTATTCTGTTTTATAGGCTGACTTGTTTACACATGGCTTGCCTGACCCTTAGTTGTCGATCTTAGACTTCAAAGCTCAATGTAGATTAAATAATGTACTTTGTTAAGAGGTTACTTATTAAACAATGTGTCACTTTTGTGTTTGTTGAAAGTCGAGTTTTGTATACAAAAGCAATAGTTGAGATTTTATTTTGTGCATGTACATGTGAAAGAGAAATATTGTTGTAATTTGTGAGGAGTGTTCATATGAAAGGTCATAGTTGAACGAATGAAATTTTTTGTGAATATATTGAGTTGATAGATCTTAAATGTATAATGTTTATTTAGTTGATGTAATTATGTTGTTGGAATACAAGGCAGAAAATGAGAATATCGATTAGGGCGTTTAATTTGAAAAAAAAAAGACATATACTTGACACATAAAAAACATCAAGAGTTATAATATATGATATGTAATCAATGGAAAGAATCAATAAACTTGACATACCGCATATGTCAAGTGTATTATCTTTCTTGACACGAAAATTGTATCAAGAAGCATTTGTCTTGACGTTTTTTCAAAGTCAAGTTATCACACTATACTTGAAAGTCGAATACTCGACGCTTTTATAAGTGTCAAGTATACCCTTTACTTGACATTGGAAAATGTCAAGTAATCCAATTTCTATAGTAGTGTTAGTTTTTTGTGTTAATTTGGGATTCAAATTAGCAAGCATTTACTTTCTAACTTAGATAAATCTCGCTCAATTAATTGATTAGACGATGGAAATCAATTAATTGCCTTATCTTTGCCTTGAATCTTAATGCCTGTTGATTGATTGGTTGATTGAGAATTCTCGCATTTTTGTTAATTAACTTGATTTTATAGACTATCGGGTAGGATTCTAATCGGATAGGCTAAGTTTTAATTCGAATATTCCCACACATCTTTTGATTAGTCTGTGATAGGATTGATGAGGAATGAACTAAACTATAATTACTCAAGCTAAGTATTTGTTCGATTGATAAATTTTTGCATTCGTTTATGTTGCGCACTTTTTGTTCTCTTGCAATTTCTTTCACAATTTTTCACAAAACCCCCCCTTTGGTTACTTCCTACAAGTTCTAATCTTTGAGAAATCCATATTCGGCTCTCTATGGTTCGACCCCGGACTTGCTACTTGTTCTACTGGTAATAAAGTGTTAGTTCGGTGTATACAAATTTTATTTGCATAGGCGCGGGTTCACGGGCGACGGTGAATCCAGCGACCAACCAAATTGGCATCGTTGCCGGGGAGCCAACAAATCCTTGATTTTTTAAACTTGTAGTATTTATCCTTGCTAATCAATTTTCTATTTTGGTGCATGACCCACACTCCCAAAGGTTCTAGACAGGTGTATTTTGCAGAGATTTCTAGGGAAGAGTGGAGAATTAGAAGAGAAAGGACAGCAAGCTACGTTCGACAGAGAGATTCGTGTTGAAGACACATCGGGAGAAGAAAGCATTCCTGAAGATTTTCCAGTGATGGCTGAACGAGAAAAGAACCTCAAAGAGCTTGCAACACCTGACTTCACTCAGCAACCCTTGTGCATTGCCTATCCTGAAACGATAGGTGACTTTGAGCTTAAATCTGGCTTAATTCACTTACTTCCTGCATTTTCTGGTCTATAGGGTGAGGATCCGCACAAACACTTGAAGGAATTTTATGTGGTGTGCAATGGGATGAGATCTAATGGGGTGATCCAGAAGCAGATAAATATGAGGGCATTCCCCTTTTCATTGAAAGGTGATGCCAAAGAGTGGCTCTACATACTTCTGTCTGGGAGCATCATGTCTTGGGAAGAGTTGCAGAGGTAATTCTTGGAGAAGTTCTTTCCAGCATCTAGAGCCGCTAGTATCATAAAGGAGATTTACAACATCATGCAGTTCGATGGGGAGACCCTTCATGAGTATTGGGAACGATTCAAAAAGACCTGTGCCAAGTTCCCTCATCATCAGATCTCAGACCAACTCTTGATCCAATACTTTTTACGAAGGACTGATGCAGACCGACAAAAGCAACATAAATGTAGCTGTAGAAGGAGCCTTAGTCAATAAAACCTCGACTGAGGCAATGAATTCAATAGCTACCATGGCTACAAATTCTCAAAAAATTGGAACTAGAGCTGCAGTCAGTGTCAAATCTGCCAATGAGGTAAGGGAACTTAAGAAATAAATATCTGACTTAGTTTTTTTTGTGAAGCAGTTGGCGAAAGTGGAGATTGGACAACCCACTACTGGTTGCCAAGTATGTCATGGGACTGGCCATATAGCTGATGTTTGCCCAAGTTAAAGAAACTCTTATCAAAGAGCACCTCTGAGCGGAAGCAAGATCATTCCAAACTCATTGTGATAGAAATACCGCATTCACAATCAAAATATACAAGTTATGCATTTAACACCGAATTACAACATGCTTTAAAACTTAAACAACAAAGGAGTAAGATACATACCAGTTGAAGAACTCTTCTTCACTTTAAATCTCACTCTCGTCAATCCAACCAATCTCACTGTCGCTGAGATTGTCAAGCCTATTGTTCACCAAATCTTGCTGTCGTCTACCCACGAACGGACTCCTCATGAACAAGGCAACAATGAAGGACACAACCACATGGAAACCTCGGTATTCTCGGAGTGAGAATCCAGGAGGTGTGGGCTCTATTAGATTTGGTAGAAAGAAGGAGGAAGGAACGGTCGCTTACCACGACCAAGCAAGTGGGAGATATCGGAAGTCTATCGTATAGACGACTGCTTGATCGTTTAGTAAAAGGTGCACGATCGTGTAGTAAAAGGAGCTTGATCGTTAGACGATCATTTAGGAAAATGCTCGGACGCACAATCGCTTAGAAAAAGCTAGACGATGATTTAGGTAAGACTATACGATCGTTTAGGAAAAGCGGGCATGTACACGATCGTTTAGTAAACTTTAAGCTATCGTGTATGCTCTCGTTTGCTAAGCGATGGGCAGTGTACTAATTCGGGGAGCAGTTATCTAATCTCTTGCAAAATGAAAACCATTTTCATTTTATCCTTCAGTTATGAAAATTGATTGCCACCTCCCACTATCTCATTCAGTTATGGAGAAAAAACCGCCAATAATTATCTTATAATTGTTTAATTAAAAAATAAATATAACCATATTATATCTATAATCTATGGTTTAATATCACATCATATGCAACATATGAACCATAGTCATTTTCTCCTCCACTAGATATAAATCATATTTATATCCTTTTCCTCCAATTAATGTATCTCATACATCATGTCAACCATATCATATATAATTGACCAGTTCAATCATGTCATATAAAATCGAACTCCCTCTTGTCAATTTGAACACTTCAAATTGACCCAAAAACTGATTCTCAACTTGAATTCATTGAGCTACTAAGGGGATCTTATGGACCTATGGCTCAAAGCTCCAACGGTACGTGAATAGCTAACGAAACTCTTTAGCCATGAGATCCACCATCCGTTAACTGTCAAGCATTCCACTTAAGACCGACAACTGCACTATTCTCACCACAGATATATTTATGTGTCCATCGGATATAATCAATCAACAATATGATAACCCTTCACAGATGCTCATAAGTACAACTGGGCCAATTAACCTTTTTGCCCGTATAGTTACATCTAACTCCTTACGTACGACTGATCCCTCTAATGAACAATACAACACAGTCTTACTATGTGTGGACATCTCTCGGGCCATGAGAAGGTGTGTGGCGCCACATCATTCAAGCCTCGGAATCAGCCTTTAAGGGAGCAATCTATCTACTTACCTCTGCTTCGGGAAATGAGTGAATTCCATTTTATGTAGCTGAGTTCCCAGCTCCCAAATCAGACGAATTCCCAAAGTAGTAGGTTTGAGTCAACGATCTGGCCACTCACACCCATGCAAATCAAAGGATTGCCCTCAAAGGCAAGAGTTCCCAACTCACTCAGGATTGAGGTCATGTTATCTATGGTCATCCTAGTGAAGTGAAGTCTCTATCATGAACGCCGTTATATAATGAAACTATGACACTTCGTGGTTTGGTCTTATACAAACTCCTTTGTATAGGATGCCCTACTTGCATATCTCCACATGAATGATTAGGATCAGACCATCTGTAGCAAGTTACAACACTTGTAATTATTCTACAAAGAGGGTCGCATATGTAGCGTTACCAGGATAAGATTTCCCACCTATATCCATATATTGCAGATCATTTTGGTTATCACTTAAGAAATGATCCACCTATATGTCTCATATACATGCTTAAGTTATAACGACAACCAGAGATCTTAGTTTATTGGTTTGTGGTAAAGCAATTAAAACATCCAATGTTCCATAAACAATATTGAAGAAAAATATCATATATTATTACATCACAAGCGTTTGTTCAATACAGTGTTTACAAACTACAGGACCCAACGAGAGTTTAGGGCATCAACCCCAACACAAGTGTCCCGCAAGGAGCAATTCCTGAGGTAAATGCCATTGGAGGCTACAATTACGATAGGTAAAACAGAAGGTGAGACCCATTCAGTCAGACTTATAATCCTGGGTGGACAGTCCACCCAAACTTCAAATAGGGAGGACAAAATGAGCAGACTCAACCTAATCTTGGAGCTTCGTCTAGTTCAGGTATATCCTTAGTGAAAGAACTCTTATAAAAGAGTACCTCTGAGCGGAAGCAAGATCGTTCCAAACTCATTGTGACAGAATTACCGCATTCACAATCAAACATATAAGTTATGCATTAATAAAAAAAATTACAACATGCTTTGGACTTTAAACAACAAAGAGAACAAGATACATACCAGTTGAAGAACCCTTCTTTGCCTCAAATCTCATTCTCGCTGTGCAAGCCAAACCAATCGTCCACCAAATCGTCGTCGTCTACCTGTGAACGAAATCCTCACGAACAAGGCAGCAGGGAAGACACCACCACTCGGAACGCTCGGTATTCTCGGAGTGAGAATCCAGGAGGTGTGGGCTTTGTTGGATTTGGTAGAGGGATGGAGGAAGGAACGTTCGTTTATCACGACCAAGTAAATGGGAGATATCAGGAGTCGTATAGATGGATGTTTGATCGTTTAGGTAAAGATACACGATCGTGTAGTAAAAATGGCTTAATCGTATAGACGATTATTTAGTAAACGCTCGGACGCGCGATCGCTTAGAAAAAGTTAAACGATCGTTTAGATAATTCTATGCGATCGTCTAGGAAAAGGCACGCATGTACACGATCGTCTAGTAAACGCTGAGCTGTCGTGTATGCTCTCGGTTTGTTATGTGATAGGCAGTGTACTCAATCAATGGACAAATTTCTGATCACTTGCAAAATGAAAACAAATCCGAATGCAACATCCCACTAACTCATTCGGTTACGGAGAAAAAGCCGCAAACAACTATCCCATAATTGTTTAAATTAAAAAATAAATATAATCATATTATATTTATAACCTATGGTTTAATATCACATCATATGTAAAATATGAACCATAGTCTTTTTTCTCCTCCACTAGATATAAAACATATTTATATCATTTTCCTCCAATTAATGTATCTCATACATCATATCAAATATATCATATATAATTGACCAGTTCAATCATATCATATATAATCGAACTCCCTCTTGTCAATTTGAACATTTCAAACTGACCCAAAAACTGATTCTCAACTTGAATCCATTAAGCTACCAAGGGGTTTTTATGAACCTATGGCTTGAAGCTCCAACGGTACGTGAATAGCTGACTAAACTCTTTAGCCACGAGATCCACCATCCATTAACTGCCAGACATTTGACTAAAGACCGAAAACTACACTCTTCCCAGCACAGATATATTTTTGTGTCCATCAGATATAACCAATCAACAGTACGATAACCCTTCACAGATGCTCGTAAGTACAGTTGAGCCAATTTACAGTTGTGCCCCTGTAGTTACATCTAACTCCTTCAGTACTACTAATCCCTCTAATGAACAATACAACATAGTCCTACTATGTGTGAACACCTATCGAGCCATGAGAAGATGTGTGGCATCACATCATTCAAGCTCCGGAATCAGCCCTTAAGGGAGTAATCTATCTACTTACCCCTGCTTCAGGGAAGGAGTGAATTCTATCTTGTGTAGTTGAGTTTTCAGCTCTCAAATCAGACAAATCCTCAAAGTGACAGGTTTAAGTTGGCGATCTAGCCGCTCGCACCCGTGCAAATCAAAGGATCGCTCTCAAAGGCAGGAGTTCCTAACTCACTCAGGATTGAGGCCATGTTACCTATGGTCATCCTAGTGAAGTGAAGTCTTTGTCATGAACGGCGTTATATAATGAGACTATAACACTTCGTGGTCCGATCTTATACAAACTTCTTGTATAGGACACCGCCGCTCGCGTCTCCACATGAATGATCAGGATTAGACCATCTGTAGCAAGTCACAACACTTGTAACTAGCCGCATCCGTAGCGTTACCAGGATAAGGTTTCCCTCATATATCTATATACTACAGACCATTTTGGTTATCACTTAAGACATGATCTACCTATATGTCTTCACATACATGTTTAAGTTACAATGACAACCGGGGATATTAGTTTATTGGTTTGTGGTAAAGCAAATAAAACATTCAATGTTCCATAGACAAAAGTGAAGAAAAATATCATATATTATTACCTCACAAACGTTTGTTCAATACTGTGTTTACAAACTACAAGAACCAATGAGAGGTTAAGCATCATCCCCAACACTTAGAAGACACTGTTAAAAGTCTTGCTGACAACTCTTTTAAATTTTAACAGGATACACAGAATTTTCAGCAGGATACAAAGAAAACAATTTATGCTTTGGGGATCCAAGTCTCACAGCTAGCCACCTCTATGAAAAAATTGGAAAGACGGTATGGCAAACTCCTATCCTAGCCCAAGTCAATTCTTAGAGAAAATGTTAGTACAATCACGTCGAGAAGTGGCAAGGAGTTGAAGCCACCTGTTGAGTCAGTGAAAGAACCAGAATTGGAGAGTCCAGGAATTTCTTCTTCAAATTCAACCGTCCTACCACCATAAAACTAAAGAAACTCTTGTACAAGATTACCTATGAGTGGAAGCAGATCTTTCCAATTCATTGTGACAGAATTTCCACATATACATTCAAATAAACAGATATGCATTGATAATGCTAAATTACTGGCATGCTTAAAGGATAAAAACAATAGATTGAGAGAACATACCAGTTGAAGACTCTTCTTCACATGAACTCACGCCTCTCGCTCTCACTAGTCCAGCAAGTAAGTGTCCAACAACTCCCTCTTGTCAATTTGAACATTTCAAATTGACCCAAAAACTGATTCTCAGTTTTTATCCAAGCTTCCAAGGGGACCTTATGAACCTATGTCTCGAAGCTCTAACGGTATGTGAATAGCTGACTAAACTCTTTAGCCACGAGATCCACCATCCGTTAATTGCCAGACATTCCACTAAAGACCGATAACTGAACTCTTCTTACCACATATATATTTCCGTGTCCATCGGATATAACCAATCATAAGTACGATAACCCTTCACAGATGCTCGTAAGTACAATTGGGCCAATTTACTGTTTTGCCTCTGTAGTTACATCTCACTCTTTAAGTATCATTGATCCTTCTAATGAACAATACAATATAGTCCAACTATGTGTGAACACCTCTCGGGCCATGAGAAGGTGTGTGGCGCCACATCGTTTAAGTCTTGGAATCAGCCCTTAAGGGAGCTATCTATCTACTTACCCCTGCTTCAGGGAATGAGTGAATTCCATCTTGTGTAGTTGAATTCCCAGCTCCCAAATCAGACTAATCCTCAAAGTGGTAGGTTTGAATCGGTGGCCTGGCCATTTGCACCCATACAAATCAAAGAACCGCCCTTAATGGCAGGAGTTTCCAACTCACTCAGGATGGAGGCCATGTTATCTATGGTCATCTTAGTGAAGTGAAGTCTTTGTCATAAACAGTGTTATATAACGAGACGTTAACACTCCGTGGTCAGGTCTTATACAAACTCTTTGTATAGGACGCCCCCGCTCGCATGTCCCCTACACGAATGATTAGGAGCAGACCATTTGTGACAAGTCACAACACTTGTAACTATTCCACAAAGCGGGCTGCATCCGTAGTGTTACCAGGATAAGATTTCCCTCATATGTCCATATACTACAAACTAGTTTGGTTATCACTAAAGACATGATCCACTTGTATGTCACCACATACATGCTTAAGTTACATAAAGACAACCAAGGATTTTAGTTTATTGGTTTGTGGTAAAGCAAATAAAACATCCATATGAGCAAAATCAAGAAGTGAAATAAATATCATATAGTATACATCACAAGCGTTCGTACGAACTGTTTACAAACTACAGGACACAAGACTTTAGGGCATCAACCCCAACAAAAACAAACAAGGAGTATCTTCTCACCTTTATCCTCTTTTAGATGCGTATGTGCCTAAAGAGCCTTTTCCTTCCAGACTTGCAGGCCAAAGGAACCAGCTGTAGACAAGGACAAGGAGCTTTTGGAGATGTTTAGAAGAGTGGAGATAAATATTCCTCTCCTCAATGCAGTCAAGAAAATTCCTAAATATGCCAAATTCCTAAATGAGCTTTGCACGAGGAAGAGATCAACTAGGGAAAAGGAGAGAATGGTGGTAAGTCAATCTATGTCTACGACCTTTCAGACAAATTTTCCAGAAAAACAAAAGGATCTAGGTATGTTTTCTCCCCCTTGCATTATAGGTAAAAGGAAAATTGATAGGGCCATGCTAGATTTAGGTGCGTCAATAAATGCTATGCCTTATTCAATTTTTCAATAATTAAAATTAAAGGACCTAACTGAGACTGAAGTTGTTATTCAATTAGTCGATAGGTCTTTTATGTACCCATTAGGAGTCATAAAGGATGTCCTAGTTCAGATCAATGAATTGCTTTTTCCTATTGACTTTTATGTTCTTAAGATGGGAGAGCCCACATATATCTCATCTGCATCCATCTTGCTTGGTCGGCCTTTTATGAAGACGACCAAGACTAAAATTGATGTGGATGAGGGCATTTTGTCTGTTGAGTTCGATGGTGAGATATCTAAGTTTAATATTTTCAATGATATGAAATATTCCACCAATGGGCATGTACAGTCTTTGTGCCAAATTGATGTATTCGACTATTTTGAGCAGAAAGTTATATGGGACGTCTGTGACGATGATGAAAAGGATTCAAGAGACTTGATTTCGCTTGAAGAGCTTGCCACCTTATTAAATACAGAATGGATAGGTATGTCCTCTTATTCTGATGATGAATCTTTTGACAAGGTGCTCCCTTTTGTTTTGCAGGCACCTAAAGTAGAGCTAAAGGAGTTTCTAGACCATTTTAAGTATGCCTATTCGAGAGAAGCCGATACTTTGCCTGCAATCATTTCAGAGAACCGGATTGAGAACATTACTCCATGCCTGCCCTTTTGTGAGGTTAAGGAGAATTCTGGGTCTAAATTTGATGAGATCTAGATGATAGAGTTTGAGGTCAAAATACTTCGCCCTATTCTAACTTCTAGGATTTCGTATATATTTGAGTTTTGTTAACCTAGTCTTCACAAATCTATTGCACCTTTTATTATGTGGGTTCTTTTACAGTCATCTGAGTCTTCTTATGATTTCTTTTTATTCTTTTTACCATTTTTCAAGAAAATCAAATTCGACCTATTAGGTTTTCTTCTGAAGATGAGAAGCCTTTTAGCATTACCAGGCTATATTGATTCATCCAAGAAGGGACCTGAGAAACACGAGAATTTTTATGTACCTTGATAGGAGACAAGTCACGACTGAGCAACCGACCATAAATATTTGTGTTACTTGGAGGCAACCAGGATTTAATTTTATTTGCTTTATAGGGTTAGATTTCAATTCAGTAATTGTTTGTTTTTTTTAGCCTAAATATTTCTATTATTCTTGTTTGCTAGAATTTTTGGTGAGGAAAGGAGTTGAGCCAAGTGTCCTACATACTTCATTCACTCCATTGTCCAGGAAAGTATTCTGATCCCTCGTGTTTTATTTTGATCACATTGAGGACAATGTGTGTTTTAAATGTTGGGGGTGGGGTGTTTGGAATTTTAGGCTGATTTTTTTAATTTGATGATATTATTTGGGGTCCTAGAGCGTTGTGCTCGGACAATGCTTGCTTGATTGAGTTTGTCTTGTTGTTTTGTTCCTTACAATGATTAGTTTATGACGCACTCGTATGAATTGTTATTGCACTAAAATAGGTAGGATGAAAGGATTTATAATTTTCATAATGTTTTTGAAAAATTCTACCTAATTTTTTTTTTTTACATCTCCAAGCCCTTTGCATATCTATCTTGACCTTTTGCTTGCTTAGTATTGAATTATGAGACCATAAGTTTGTTGTCACTCTGAAAGGCCTTGGTGATAGATATTAATTATTTTAGTAATGCATGCTTGAGACGTAGTCAATTGATATCACTGTCGCCTAGTAAAAAAAAAGGGAAGAGAAATTTCATTTATGCATATGTAGGGGTCTACTTCTCTTCTTCAAGGGTATGATTAACCTGGGGCGGCCATGACATTTGTGGTTTCCCTATGAGCTAAAGTATCCTAGAGGAATGAGTAAGCTTAGGCATTTTTGAAAGAAAATTGGCCTGTAGTTGGATGACTCGCATGACACCCGTATGGGTAAGCCAAAACGAAAATCGATTTCCTAGATTGTTTCCCCTTTGAGCTTTTTTTTTAACAAAAAAAGATAATAATAATAAACGAGAAAGAAAAGCATGCAGTAAGGGTAATGGATGATTAAATTTTGACCGATCCAATTTGATGTCATTACCACTTTGAATTTAGAAAAACTAATTCCGGATCCTTCGAACCAGTGTAGGGGAAAACAAATGGAAGATTCATAAGACCATTCCAGACTCGCTCTTGTTCAAAATAAATAACTTTGAGCTTGGACGTGCATAGCAAATTTTAAAACTAATTTTCAAACCGTTCTTGAAATGATGGAATGCTTTTTTATTATCTACTCGATTGTGAAATTAATTCTAGTTGACTATTGAGGTTTGAGTAAGGAACACTCTAGTTTGACAAACTGGTTATTTTTGCATGATTTTTTGTTTTAGTTTACTCGAGGATGATCAAGAATTAAGTTGGGTGTATTTGATAGTACTGGAAATGTGCTATCTTTTTCCACTTAGCTCATGGTTGTTTAGCTACTTAATTTAGTTAAACTGATTATTTTGTAGGACTCGAGTGTTCAAGTAGTCAGATTAAGCGTTCGGGACAAAAAGGCGCTTAAGCGACGAAGTTAGGAGCTAAATTGATCAAATAACGAATGAATGAAGAATGTTGCCTTGTCGAGCGTTGCACTGCTCTCATTAAACCTAAGTCCAACGCTAGCTCAATGAATATGGACAGAAATGTTCGGATGCAGGACAACGTTTGCAACGCTCCGGAGATGCCCAGTGCCACCGTCGCAATGCTCGTCAATGTTGCCCTCCAATTAGAGATGTCTAAAAAATCCGCGGGATCGGGGCCTACGGGGACCTGACCCCAACGAGGCGGGGAATCCCCGAATACATGGGAATGGAGGAGGGAGTAGGGAATTGTTTTTCCCATTTACAATTCGGGCGGGATGAGGATATATTCCCGTCCCGACCCCGACCCGACCCCGCCCCGAGTTGTATATAAATTATAAAATTTTAATATACATATATATATATATATATTTATTTTATATATATTCATATTAATATTTGTAGACTTTATTAAGATAATTATGGATGTTTTATTATTTAAGTTCAAGATTTTTATTACTTTATTCTTTAGATGTTGTAATATTTATGTAGGATACTCTTAAATGTTGAATTTTAATTTTTACAAATTATGAGAATTTAGTATTTATTTAGTTATATTTTTAAATTGTATGTGTATTATTATTGTTTTAATTAGTAAAATTGATAATATTTCTCTAAATGAAAATTCCATTAAAAATGTTTAAAGAATTGTTAAAAAAATATAAATATTTTAATTGAAATTAAAAAAAATGTTAGAGAAATAAAGGCGGGGAATTTTTCCCACGGGGAAATTTGCGGGACGGGGACAAGGAAGGCTTCCCCGTCCTCGCCCCGCCTCGTGGACATCTTCTACCTCCAATACTCTAGGACAAAATAGGTAGCATTGCAACGCTATGTGGTTTAACGACATTCAACCTCAGCATGCACACAACACGTCAAGTCAGCGCTGCAACGCTTACTTTGACGCCTCGTCATTATGCGTCGCAGGTTAGCATCCACTTTTTCTAGCATTGCGACGCTGCGACAGTTTTATAAAAGAACAATTTGGGTCAGCTGATGACATCATACCGAGTACTCTCGATTTTTGAACGCTACCACTCTGTTTCAGCCTTCTTTTAGCTCCCTTTTACACCGAAATTCTATAAAACAATTCTTCCCCATTGCCAATTGTATTGATTTCGAACATGTTTCAAGGCTAAAGGGTAAGAACTTAGCTTGGGTTTGTTAGTTTAATTTGGTTCCAATTCAACTTTTGAGACTCGTATTGTAATTCTGTGAGTTTTATTATGAATTTATGAGAATGTATCTTGAGCATTTTCTTCAATTTTCGTATATGGGATAATCTAACAAATTAGCCATGCATGTTCAGTTGATTGCTTTGATTGGCCATGATTTGTAATCGTTAGGTAGTCGTCACCTAGAAGCATGAGTTAAGTTAGTTTATTGTGTTAATTTGGGATTCCAATTAGCAAACATTTACTTTCTAACTTAGATAAATCTCGCTCGATTAATTGGTTAGATGATGGAAATAAATTAATTGGTTTAGCTTTGCCTTGAATCTTAATGCCTGTTGATTGATTGATTGGTTGAGGATTCTCGCTTTTCTGTTAATTAACTTGATTTTATGGACTACCGGGTAGGATTTTAATCGAGTAGGCTAAGTTTAATTCGAATATTCCCACACATCTTTTGATTAATCTGTGATAGACTTGATAAGGAATGAACTAAACTATAATTACCCAAGCTAAGTATTTGTTCGATTGATAAATTTTTGCATTTGTTTACGTCGTGCACTTTTTGTTCTTTTGCAATTTATTTCACATTTTTTCACAACCCCCCCCCCCCCTTTGGTTACTTCCTACAAGTTCTAATCTTTGAGAAATCCATATTTGGCTCTCCGTGGGTCGACCCTGAACTTGCTACTTGTACTACTAGTTAGTATAAAGGATTAGTTGGGAGCATAAAATTTTATTTGCGTAGGCCGAGTTCACGGGCGACGATGAATCTAACAATCGACCATTGTTCACTGCTATAGTCAAGTAATCTCTCTGCTGCGGCTAGGGTGGAAGCAAAATCCTGAACTTTCTGCTCATATAATTTAGTTCTCGCTCATGGTTTCAGTCCCTCGACAAAGCAGAACACTTTATCCTTCTCGGACATGTCCCGAATGTCCAACATGACAGCCGAGAATTGTTTCACATAATCTCTGATTGTCCTTATGTGTCTAAGTTCTCATAACTTCCTTCTTGCGATGAACTCGACATTCTCGAGGAAGAATTGGGCTCTAAGTTCTCTCTTGCGATCTCCCCATTTCTCAACAGTGCACAGACCATTATGAATATCATTTACTTTGGATCTCCACCACAGCTTTGCATCATCAGCAAGATGCATCAAGACCAATGTCACCTTTGTTTCTTCGGTGACGGTCCCACTCGCTTTGAAATGTTGTTCCATATCAAAGATGAAACTCTCAAGTTCTTTAACATCGCGGTTCCTAGTGAAAACTTTGGGTTTCGGGATCTTGAACTTTCTCGACACAATGCCTATCAGGGTTTGGTTCCCTACTACACGCATTGTCAAATCCATTCGCATCTTGATTTCGTCCATCTCAGCTTTGATGACATCTATTGTTGCTCTAAAATCGTCGATCAGGTCATTGAACAACTTTAGCATGTTCTTTTGTGAACTATCAGGCTCTTCGACACGCTCCTCCATGTGTGTGACAGAGCTCGTGGAGCTATCTTCGTGCTCAAAACTACCAGGCCATGTAGTCTTGTGTTCCAAAGAATCTACTCCAACGTCAATTCTTATATTGGCAACCCATTTACTCGGCCGTTCAGGGCCTAAATTCCTACAAACTTTTCCTCTAGCCCATCAAGGCAGGTTTGGACATATCTCACTTCGTCGGACAATTCCTTCATATTTGAGAATTGCTCTTCAATCTCAATAAGTCGGTCAGACTACAACTTCGACAGTTGCTTCATTACGGACATGATTGCAGTCTTTACTAGCCAAGGATCCAACTAAGCTCTAATACCACTTGTCATAATTGCAGCCTTTCGTGTACGGGACAGACGATTGTGTGACACTTGCTCTAATCCGGCGAGCAAATCAGCCATATAAAAATCGAAAGTTTAACAACATTAGTCTATGACATAGCCTCCACTCATGTTTGAGAGAAAATGGTTTTATAAAATGTGAGAGAGGAAAAACATTGAAAACATCATTACAAAATGCATTGTAGACTGACAGTTGCAAGAAAGCTTAGACTGCAAATAGTACACAAATACATCGGTCAAGGAATTAACTAGTGGGTCTCCCCTATAGTACATTATGAACAATTTCTAAAATGTCTAGCTGGCATATCAAAAGTGGCGAGCGGTCACTTGCAAAAAAAAAAAAAAAAAAAACAACTTACTAAACTAATTACAATATTCAAAGATAGAATGGTTAAGGATGGTTTGGACATGCGGCCATGGGCTAACATTACCCTGGACAATAAAGAAATTTCTTGGGTATTTAAGATACACCATGAAATATACTTAAAACAACCAAATCCTTACCCAAACGAAAACTCCGACGAAACCCACCAGATGGCGCCGATAGAGGCTACTAAATGGACAGCCCGAAATCGGATTTGAAAGAAAGAGAATGTGAGGTCGATTAGAGGAGAGAGAAGGTTGAAGTATAGCATGTAACTGACAACGGACGCACAACCAGTCGGATCCGATTGACACCTGGGTGCGCGGATGAGCGACGACTAATGACGTACGAGGCTGGGTGATCGATGGTGTGAGTGATGGCAGGGCGGCAGGTGGCCGAAGTTGACAACATGAGTTAATGCAGATGGAGGTGAGGGACAAAAGAGAGAGATAATAGACAGTAATGCTTGATGGCAGACTAAAGTGGCAAGATCTGCATCGACCGACGATGATGATGTCCCTGATCAACAACCGGTGGAGATTGGCAGTGCTAGGGTTCTCTGGTGCACGACTGAATCCTTATACACACACATATATATGTGTATGTATATATATATATATATGTGGTTTTGCGCGTGAGGGAGAGGAGGAGACTTGATCTCTAATATACATATATATCCATACGCACGCACACACATTTTTTCCCATTTCCTTCTCAAAAATTAAATCAGAAATTCAAAATTCAAAATCCCAACCAGAGTATTCATTTGCAATTTAATTTTCCACCAAAAGTGATTTTTTTTTTTTACAATTTAATGACTTTGAAGAAGTGTCACTATTTAATGGCTGTTAATAATAGTCATTAATTATTGACATAAGAAAACTATTATCGTAGTAAAAAAGTACAAAATTTTCCATTGTCACGAACTACGAAAATTTTGGAAAACTCCATTTTTTCCGGTAAAAAACGTGTGAAATGAGCATTTATGACTATTTTTTCACTCTCTCATTATATGTGCTATGTATAATAAATCGTATATTTTCAACCATTTGAAATATCCGTACGGATAAAAAACCCCGTTTTCTAAATCCTTAGCAACCACACCCGGTGGCGGCAGCAGCACTAGCCATCGATTAAGGTCATTCGGGTCCGCTCCACGACTGAGTGGATATTTACAATTTTACACAACCAGTAGGAATCACACACACACGCATACTAACAACAAGCTTTCTTCAATGGCCGCCGCTATGTCGCCGGCCACTTCTCTCCGCTTCAATCCCTGTTCAACTCTCCGTTTCATCACCGGATTGCCAAGAAAACTACCACAGCACATTCTTTTCCCGCCAGTTTCCCGCCGCCACTCTTCTGGTTACTTCCGGCGAACTTTCTGCACTGCTGTCTCTTCCGGGGAAGCTGCGGAGAAGACGAAACCTGAAGTTTCAAAAGATTGGAAGGTCACGCGGGGGGAGAAGGTTGGGGAATTCAGGAAGAAGCTGAGGATCTCTGAAATAAAGGGCGGCCTCGATGAAGGGCTGGATAGACTCGGGCAGACGTTCGTCGTTAAGGGCTGGGTTCGGACTCTTCGAGTTCAGAGCAGCGTTACATTCATGGAGGTAAGAGGAATCAATTCGTGATGTGGGACTATTTTAGAGGCTGAGAAATGCAGGATAAGAAGTTCGGTACATTCTCGTCTCCTTAATCTTTCAAATCATATGCATTCTGGAGGTAAATTCTGAAGGAAATTGAAGGGTAAGATTGCATTAACCACGTGAAAAATGGTTCAATAATTCTGGGCTAGTCTGGTATTCGTAGTTTTAAACAAAAATCACTCAGCTTCGTTGAAGGAAAGTTCAATCGTGCCATGGAGCAAGTGCCTGCTGTTGATATAGTCGTAGTTTTGTATAAAGCTCTGTTTTTCTTTCATGCAATTTTTATTAGTTTTAGCAATGATGAACTAAATAGGTTGAGAATACGAAACAGAGTCATCGTTGATATCAATTTCAAATGGGGCAGAAGAAAAAGTATGAAAATATGAAGTTGGAATATTAGATAGGATTGACTATGGCTTGTTGAAAGAAGTACTGTTATTATCTTAAATGCCTCGCTTTGTTTTGTGCTTAGGTTAATGATGGATCATGCATTTCAAATATGCAATGTGTAATAGATTCCACGATAGAAGGTTATGATCAGGTACCCAAGTCAGCTCATTGTTGAACTCTTCTTATTCCTGTTTTCGAATGAACGATGTTGATGGGCAAGCATATCAATATTTTGATGCAAAACGGTCTGGAAGATATTGAACTTCAAAGTTCAAATTAAAATGAGATAAAATAATACACAAGAAGACCGGATAGCCGTATGGGGTTAGATATATGCGTTTTTTTGGTTCTATCACCTACTTGCTTCATTGATAGCGTGATCATCCTCTTCTTTTTCATTGATATACTTGGAGGATGATCATGAAAGCTGTTAACAAATGGCTGGCAATAGAGAATGTAGTTATTTAAATTTATAGAGGATCGGTTTATATTCCTTGAGACAACTTTCTTTTAAAAAAATTGAAAATGAGGAGATCTACAGGAATTTGTATGAACTGCTTTTCCTTTTCCCTCCTCGGAATTTGGTAGTTGAGACAATTAGTAACGATTACAAAAAGAGGTTCCATTAACTGTTGCAGATGATAAGCAGGAAAAAAAAAAAAGGATCATGGATGCCAAAAGATGCATTACGATTTCTTTTAATATGATATCTACTTGTCTCTGTGTTCTTATTTCAGATTTGGAGTTTGTTGGCAGGTTGAATCTGGCTTGATCACAACTGGTGCATCAGTGTGGGTGCAAGGGGTTGTAGTCGCCAGCCAAGGATCAAAACAGAAAGTGGAACTGAAACTCCAAAAACTTGTTGTGGTTAGTACTTGTTCTTTTTGCTTAATTAGGTTTGACTAATTTAATTTTTTTTCCTGATCATCAACTGCAGTATTTGCTCATCATATAGTTCATACTTTGAACAAAAGAAAATGATGCATATATGCAAGTATTTGTTGCTTGTTTTTGTTTAGTTTCAAGGACGAGGTATTAGTGCGTTGGATTATCTTCTTTGTAAAGGCGGTGATCATATGCATATGTGTACAAGAGGAAGCTAGAAAGAGTTAAACAATTGCCAAGGGTCCATTGGGGGTAGACCTTTCTATTTTTGGCTTAAACTCTTGCATAAGAAAATTATTGAACAATGTTCTTTTTGGTTTGTGTGAAATTCGATAACAATGCTTTGTTTTCACTTTTCTAATGAACAGGCAAGATTTTAAAAGGATATTGTGTTTGAAGAAAGAAAAACAGTAGTGAGGAATTGTGCACACAGAAGTGGAGAATGTGTACGAGACTGGTAAAAGAATTTGAGTTGAGAGAAGTTAATATGAGAAAATATATGTGGGTAAAGAGAGATTAGTAAGAGAAAGCCTGCATAGAGAATTTTTTTAAGAGTATATACAGAAAGGGATTAGTGATAGATTGGTATTAGAATCTTATTTAATAAATTTAGGATTTTTGAAATGCAAAGGAAAGGTCTTTGAAATCTATCTTTTTCCAATTGCTAAAAATTAGCTATTAGGAGCTTTCTTTGGAAAACTTGACTGGAGTCAATGGCAAGGAGAAAAATTACACCTACTTGGCTACCTCTTATGTTATTTTGTAGACAGGAGCTCCTCGATGCAGATTAGAAAAATCTTATTGTAGTTATGCTCTTAGGGATGCTTGTGCTAATGGGATTGATTTTTGTAACCCTGTTAGCCTTTTGTAAATTTCCTTGCATTAATGAAATAAGATTCTGTTTCCCTTAAAATAGGCTAAGATGTCAAAAGCATTTTTTAAGAATAGAAAAAAAAAAATGTTACCAAACATATTTGATTTTGAGAAAAGAGAAAGTAGGAAATGGAGGGGTCTTTAAACAAGTCTTGGATGCTTGCAGGAATAGCTTGCTTCCTGCCTTTGTCAATAAATAAAATTGGCAAACACAGTTTCTTTAAATGAGGTAAAAGTTGAGATACTGAATCTACCTAGGTACACGCTCTACTCATGGCTGATAAATTATATTTTTATATCATATACTTTATAGATTGCATCATGGATGAGCAAATTCAGAAAACATTTCTTCTCTACTTGTGTTAATATTTGCTATATTTCAGGTTGGCAAGAGTGATCCTTCGTATCCCGTCCAAAAGAAAAGAGTTAGCAAAGAATTTTTGAGAACAAAAGCTCATCTTCGTCCAAGAACAAACACTTTTGGGGCGGTATAGTTCTGGTTTTTCCTTCAGTTTAGATTCTAGTGTTCAAGCCTAGGGTGCTAATCCTAATATTCATGAAAAATAAAGGTTTTAATTGTCTAATTCACTAAAATGAACTATGCATGCCATCGTGAAAAATTTAGGGATGAATGAAAATCTTGGACTTTTGTACTTGCTACTGTAGTGGATCAAATGTCAAATGTCTCAACCTTTCTTTCTTTCTTTCTTTCTTTCTTTTTTTTTTTTNCTTTCTTTCTTTTTTTTTTTTTTTTTTTTTTTTTTTTTTTTTTTTCCCTTTTTGTTGGGGAAAGGGGGGTGGGGAAGATGTTGGAAATGACATTCAACATCTTTTCCTGATTTGAATTGTTGGAGATCATTTTTTTAATGGCACTTGTATTGTTCTTGGATCTTTCATAGGTTGGCAAAAGAAAATTGAAGTATTCACTCTAGAGTGATAAGTAAAACATTGGATGACTTCTGGGAAAGTAATTGTATGAAGTTTCTATCTGAAAATGACCTATTTAATAAAAGGAAAGAGAATGGATGAGTTCTTTGAATTTGCAAAATATCAATGCAGTTTTTGTCTAATTAGCTCAAATTAAAGTGCTCTTTTATTAATTTTGAAAGTGTGAACATCTCACCCTCATCATTGGCCCAACCTAGCTTAGCCTGGCCCTAAAAAGCTCTGGTCAAGCTTGGCCTAGGCCCAAGTCCAATGGCCCTAAGACATTTTTTGGGCTTGGATCGGACCGACCCAACTTTCAACATCGTTCTCGGAAATAACATTTAACATCTTTTCATGGTTTGAATTGTTGGAGATCATTTTTTTCAAGGCTCTTGTACTGCTCTTGGATCTTTCATAGGTTGGCAAAAGAAAACTGATGTACTCTGTGGATATAGATTTAGGGAAAAGTAAAACACTGGATGAATTCTGTTAAAGCAAGCATACAGAGTTTGTGTTTGGATATGACCTAAATAAAGGAAGGAGAATGGATGAGGCCTTTGGTTTTGCTAAATTTCAATGTACTTTTTGTCTAATTAGCTTAAATTGAAGCGCCTTTTTTTATTAACTTTGAAAGGGTGGTTACAACTTACATCATCAATAAAAGAAGTTAAGTTATGTTCCCCCTCCGTGGTTGAGGATTCCTCAACAACATCTTGACTTAATCTAAGTTTTTTGTTAGAAGATCTTTTAATTTTGCTTTATCTACCTCTGTTGGTAATTATTTATGGATTTCCTCTATACTAGTTAATTGTCACATTCTTGTTTCCCGATAATTGGTAACTGATCAAAATAATTAGTTAGATACATTTCTTCACTTGCTTTTCTTTAGTAATTTCATACGAACAGTTGCGTAATTTGTCAATTTGAATATGATGACGTTGTGTAGGTTGCAAGGGTGAGGAATGCTTTGGCATATGCTACGCACAAGTTCTTCCAAGAAAATGGATTTGTTTGGGTCTCAAGTCCTATTATTACAGCATCAGATTGTGAAGGAGCTGGTGAACAGTTCTGCGTGACTACTTTGGTGGGTGTTTTAACCTAGAAATCCTGGAATTCCCTATGATATCTTAGTAGAACAATAGAATATTTTAAAAAGAATAAAAAGAAAAAAAAGAAATTTCTGATGTTGGCAGATTCCAAGTTCTGAAGAAGCTGCCAGTTCTGATGTGGGCTCCATTCCGAAGACAAAGGAGGGATTTATTGATTGGTCACAGGTGAGTTAGCTTTGTTAACTCAGGAATCAAGCTCTTGAACTAGTTATATCATGTGTCAACCATCTTTTTGAATCTTATGGAAGAAAATTGACGAGTCTTGAACAAGCTCTTTGGCACTTCACCATACTGTTTCTTTGCAAGTATTTAATTAATTTTTTTCCACTTCTGTGTCAAGGATTTTTTTGGGAAACCAGCATTCTTGACTGTCTCTGGGCAACTCAACGCTGAAACTTATGCTACTGCTCTCTCTGATGTACAGTTTTTCTTCTACAGTGGTGCTTGTTTAGGCATGATGGTGGCATTTTTACAAACTGCTAATAATCTGTTCTAAAATCTTCCTCAGGTTTATACTTTTGGGCCGACATTTAGAGCAGAAAATTCCAATACATCCAGGCATTTAGCTGAATTTTGGGTAAGTAGTATTCAGATTTGTTTAATATCCTGCCAAGTTCTGTTCTGCAAGTTTTCGTATGTGATAAGAAGCATCTTTAAAAAAAGGAACCTTCTACTTTGTTCTCTAGATGATCGAACCGGAACTTGCATTTGCTGATTTGGATGACGACATGTCTTGTGCAACTGCATATCTCCAGTATGTAGTATGTTACCTTTCATGACTATTGTGTCTTACACCACACTTGATTGAAAAATGTCAGGGATAGAAGTTTCTATATTTTATTACTTGACTAAATAGTAACAAAAGCTTTTATTTCTAGGTGAGACATATTCTTGAAAATTGCAAGGAAGACATGGATTTCTTCAATACATGGATCGAGAAAGGAATTATTGATCGACTGACTGTAGGAAATCTTACTATTACTCCTAGTCTGTTATACAGTTTTCCTTTAAATTTTAGTATATAGTGTCGGTTGAAAATTTATTTACATCACATCTATCATCTATTTTAACTTACCACTGGAATAACTTGTGCGGTGTGTTCTGCAGAACTTGGTTGAGAACGATTTTGTGCAGTTGTCTTACACTGATGCAATTGAGCTTCTTCTTCGAGCAAATAAGAAGTTTGAATATCCGGTAGTGCCCATCAGATTTATTTATTTATTTATTTTGGATGAGAAACTATTTCATTGATTGAATGAAATATACAATGGAGACAGAGGATCAAAGGCCTCATTTAGAGGGTATACAAAAGATGTTTCCAATTAGCGATGAGGAAAGATAAGCTATGACTATGTTTAGTTAGTATATCTTTACACAAAAAAAAGCAGATTGAATGCAAATATCTATAATATCTATAGTGTCCATTAGATTTATTACGCTAAGTTATGGAAGTTTTGGTTCCATCTTGATTTTATTCTCTGTTAATCTGTTTGTTGCATTGCATGTTGGTAATGCATTTTATTCTCTGTTAATCTGTTTGTTGCCTTGCACTGATGCAATTTATAATCTGTTGTTGCATATTGTAATTGCTGTGCATTTTAATATGGCCATTGCTGTGTGGATCTCAAACTTTTTAAATTATTTTTAGGTCAAGTGGGGAAGTGATTTACAAAGCGAACATGAGCGTTATATAACTGAGGAGGCATTTGGTGGATGCCCTGTAATTATCAGAGACTATCCAAGGGTATGCTTTTCCTTTTGTTTCTAATCTTGCAAACATTGATCAAAGAAAGTACACTGATTTTTTCAATTGACGTGAAATTATAGGATATAAAAGCATTCTACATGCGGCAAAATGATGATGGGAAGACTGTTGCGGCCATGGATATGCTGGTTCCAAGGGTAATGTTCATATATATGTGTGTATATATATATAAGAAACAATTGCTTTCATTGAGAAAAATGGAAGAATACAAAGATATTACAAAAAAAAAAACCAAGCCCACAAATATTCCATGATAGCTTAGAACCAATTGGCTATACCAGTTGGTTATAAGGGTGGATAAACTATAATTATAAAAAGGAGGGCTCAATTATCTAATTGAAGTGAGACGAGCTTGGGAGTTTTACTCCATATCAGAAAAAATATGAGAGTTATGATCCAACCAAATGAACCACAAAAAAGCCCCAATAAAATTAAGCTAGAGGATCTTCCTTTCTTTCTTGAACGGATGCCCATTGAATAAAAGAGAGAGGAGGTTCCGAATGTCAAAAGGTAAGACGAGCTGCCATTCAAAGGCAGCAAGCAAATGCTCCCAAATAAATCTGGACTGATTACACCAAATGAAAAGGTGGTTGTGTGATTCCCCAGAATTTTGCACATAAGATGGAAATCCGAGGAGATCAACGTTGAATTGTGTCTATCTAGGCTAGAGTGGCTGATCTCCAGATAAAACTTCACCTTCTTGGGATATTTTCCTATCCAAATGCAGAGGTTTGTCTTTACTGCCAATTTCACCAACTGATGATAATGACTTGGAAAGAGATTTTGGTGTCAAGACCCCATCTTTTTCCCAGTTCCAAAATGATCCTTGGAACATGTTTGGAATGACTCTTTTACGTGTTTTAAAAAGTGGAGTGCAAAAAAAAAAAAAAAAAAAAAAAATTTGTAAGCACTTAGAAAGTCATTCTAAACAGACCATTGGTTTTGTTAAGAGTAATCATGGCTGGTGCATTTAATAGGTTGGTTCACTCCTCAATTACCCTATCCATCAAATTTCTCCTTGAACAAAACATCCAAGATGTTGTTGATGAATTTGTTAGGTACTTAAGCACCTTGGAGAACTACACCATAAAAGCTAGCTATTGAGGTGAGAGAGCCAAGTCATTTAAGTACCACATTGGTCATGCATTCTAACTGATGTGGGACAAAGGTAGCCCGTACTACCTTGGTTCCTAACAATACCCCATCCCCAAAAAGCCGACATCCCAGTGGCTAGACTGACGGTACTTCACTCGAAAACACCCAGTCTGAACTCTCGGTGCTTTTTTCTAAAATGTCAACAACCGGCTCGGATACCATTATTAGGTACTTAAGTATCTTGGAGAATCGCACCCCAAAAGCCAACTATTATGGTGAGAGAGCCAAGCCACTTAAGTATCTCATTGATCATCTCATTTTAACCGATGTGGGACAAAGGTTGCCCATTCTACCTTGGTTCCTAGCAGAATTCCACATACCGGCCACGGTAGCTTCTTTGTAGTTATGGCAAATGGAGAGGGGAATCTGTCTTTTAGGGCCCTATTTTCCAGTCAAGTATCAGACCAATGTTGAGTGTCAATGCCATTTCCAACTTTACAGGATTTGTGTTTGTAAACGGAATCTTTGAGTTTTTCTGTGTACTTCCAAGGTCTTTTGAGGTGCTTAGAGAATAAGTCCCTGGTTTGAGATCTTGAGTATTCCCTTGTTAGGTGGTAAACTAACAAATAGGTACTCATAATAGGAAAAAAAATAGTGATTTGCTCCACTCTTCCTTCTTTTCATCAAATTGAAACAGAATTTGGTGGCACGTTATTATCCACTAAACATTAATAATATCCAAGGAGAAGTTAATACTTTTCCCGGATTTTCTCAACAATTTTTTTATATGTAACCGTGTGGTCTAACTATAACTAATTCAGTAGCTTTCCAAGAGCATGTCTATGAATATGCAATTAAATATTAATAATTTAATGCAATATGAGGGACACTTTAAACTTGGTTATTGTTAAAGGAAGGTATCATATAAAGTTATTGTTCTTTTCTTTTTTCCCCTCCTCCCTCTCTTCAGATTGGGGAACTTATAGGTGGAAGTCAAAGAGAAGAACGGCTTGATTATCTGGAAGCTCGTCTGGATGACTTGAAACTCAATAAAGACAGCTACTGGTGGTACCTTGACTTGCGTCGTTATGGTTCAGGTTAGAGCTGAAGCCCTTAGAGTTATCATATTAAGTTTGTTTTGTGATTAAAGAGAAGAAAAAATATGAAAGAAGGAAAACTTTCAATTACATAGCATAATGATATTTTTTCCATTTTCAATTAGAAGACTGATAGGAATAGTATTAGAGGGATATTAGGGATATATTAGTAATTAGATAAGTAGTTTGTTAGGGAAGTGGTTATAAATACAGTGGTGTAGGGAAGGGGGAAGACAAGCTAGATTTTGGAATATGAAGTAGGGCTTGAGAGTATCTCAAGATTGGAGAGTCCAAGTACCTCGAAAATTTGGTCATCTTGTATTTTCATTATCGTTTTATCTTTTAATATATTTGGGTTCTTTCAAAGACAAATAAAAGTTAGAAGATGGGGCCATTCAAAGAAGAACTACCCTAACAAACGAGTGAACGAAACATAACAAAAGCAGATTACAAAAATTGCTTCGATTGTTATGAATTAAAAATAAAAAATTGTTACGAAACCTTCTAGGCAATAATGCCTGGAGAGCCATTGAAATGAAACGCATCACATTTGAAACCTCCTCTTAAGAACGCTCCAATTTCTCTCCAGCTAGATATTCTATAAGATTGCAACGGAAGCCATTTGCTAAAGAGCCTGACCTCTTTCCTAAAAAGTATGTCCTCCAACATATCCTTGCAACCTCTAGGAGTACGGATTGAGAGAAGGGTCGGGACAAGTGGGATAGGATGAGAAATTAGATTGTCAAATTGACTTGGAAGGAAAAAAAAAATGCCTTTGGGGCCCCGAGAATTTGCCTACATGAGCCATTGACATTTGGAATGAGACAAACAATTAGTAATTTAGTACTTAAAGGAAATTAGATTGATCATGAGATTCCACATCTCAAAGAGGCCTCTTGAAATTAAATCAAATGAAGAGGAAAGGAAAAGAATAATCAGTATAACATAACACTGAATTAACCAAAGCCTCATTTCCAGGGAAAAGATTTAAAGAGGGGGAAAGAAATTGTGAAGGCAGCCATTACCTATCAATAAAATTTTCCAGAATCTAATGGAAGCCCCGTTACCCAAGGAGAAAATTTGATCTAGTTATTAAAGCAAAAATAAGTAATAGAACATGGATTTTCAAGAACTTCTAGATATGTGTTTAAAGACCACAAACATGATCCACCCTAAGGTTTGACGAGCATACTTACTATGATCCTGTGCTACAACGAATTAGGAATCAGGCTTTAAGTTGAAAACGGTAAACTTGATTATTATTGATTTGCTGATATAAGGTAAAAAAATGTTGATTCTGTTTCTTAAAGCAGTTGAATCTTTTAAGCTACCATAGTAATTTTGAGGGTTCATCACATGAAAATCTTGTTAAAGCCATCTATTTGAGGATTGCCGTACACAAGACAAGACCGTCTATTTTCTGGGGAAAGAGTAAAAAAAGAGATCTAAAGCCCAAATTTTGAGCACGACCTGCGATGAATCTATATTGATTTTACGTGCAGAACTCCGTACTCTACATTGGAAGGAGAAATACATTGCACAAATATTTCTTTTGGCTTTAGATCAAGGAATTTTGATGTTATATCAAAATTTTCAGATCTTGGCGAACTATAGCTAGTAATGCTGTAGGCAATAATATACTCGCGATTATGTGTCCTTTTGATGATGTTAACTACTTGTTTTTTGTGCCAACGTGAGCATAGCTCAATTGGCATAAAACATGTACCATCGACTAAAAAATCAAAGGTTCGAATCGCCTACCCTACATATTGTTGAACTCAATTAAGGAAAAAACAAAAAAAAACTTGTATTGATTTCAAGTAGCAAACTCCAGTGCCTTGAAAAGGAAGAAGATAAATTTCTACACTCTAATCAAAGCTCTTGTGTTTCAGTTCCCCACGCAGGCTTTGGTTTGGGCTTTGAAAGACTCGTGCAGTTTGTTACTGGAATAGATAATATAAGAGATGCCATCCCGTTTCCTCGTTCACCTGGCTCTGCTGAATTTTAATGCCAAAATTGTTCATCATCTTAATTTACTCATTCTTTTATTTAACATCCTTTCCCCCTCTTTTTAAGGAACTTGTTCTTCCTTCTCATCACCGTTGTATTTCTGTTATGTTGTCACTTCAAACTGAGCAAACATTGCTACCATAAGGGCTGAAGGCTAGAAAATTATGTTGTATTCATTTCTGTACATTGTGATAAAGCACTCTTCACTTAGAACTAATGGGTTGAAATGAATGATTTATCTTTGCTAAACTGTGGTTGAACTTTTATTTCAGCCTCTTTATTATATTTGGATCCGTTTTGTAAAATGATAACACGAGTTCTTGGTTATGGATAAATTTCCGAGTAAAATAGGGTGTTGAAATCATAATAGAAAAAAGTGAGATAAAAAAGAAAATGAAAAGATCAAAATGGTCACAATCATTTGTTTCCGTTTATTTCAAAAGTAACTTACATTATAATCATTATTTTTTACTTATCTTTTAAAAAAGCCAAAACAGATTTCAACTTCCACAAACATACGAATAATGAGCAACCTCCCCAATGTCTAATCCTTCGACATTGAATAGCTAAGGTTTGTCCGTCTGTTGTTTGCCGGGGGGCTATTATGAGGCATGGAATTGGCTCTCCAAAGAGGAAGGTGGAAAGCGATTAATGGGGCATCTACTGATATTTATGCATATCAATGCTTGTCTTCGAGAGTAAATGTTCAAAATTCTCCCCTCTCCACGACCTTTGTTAAACGCTTTTGTCAGCAGTTGGATTATTAACAATTGGAATGTCTAAAAGATTGTGGATTTTTCTTGGCAGTTAGATGCATAATTAATCCTAGGCATTCTTTTAGTTAACACTCTCTATGGACGGTTTTTGTTTGGTACTATGATTGAAAATGACTATATTTTGTTAAAAGTGGATACAAGTTAGTACAAGATCTTATTTTTGGGGCTTCTATGTTAACGAATCATCATATTAAAGAAATGTGGCATCTATTGTGGAATATAAATGTCCATTAAAAAATAAAAATCTTTTCATGGCATGCTTGTATTGGAGCTCTTCTAAAAATGTGATTTAGGCTATTGCCCTCTAAAAAAATGCTCTAGAAATAAAGCTCCAAGATTGTAAAAAATCGAAACAAATTTGGAGAAGTTGGTTTTATGTGCTTTCTTATATGAACACAAATTAAGTTGACTTGCTTCTCTTTTTTATTAGGTCTCGGTGAATCAATATGCTTATTTTTGCATTGGTTGCTACTATCATCTAGAACCAACATGACTTTATGGTGTTTAATATTGCAAAGAAATGCATTTTAACCCTATCTAGTAGGCTTGAGAGTTCGTTGAAGAGATGGATACATATGCTCCTCAGATAAGATCGAGTTTGTCACAACTCCAAATATTCTCTTCGTAATGATGACATTAACATGATTGCTAGAAGCCCGTGAGAGTAGCTTGTATAAACTCAATTTTGATGCTTCCTTCACCGTGAGCGCAATGGACTTTAAAGCCATTGTTCGTAATTTTATTAACGATCTTTTAATTTGGATGCAAAAGATTCTAAAATTCATTGATAATATTAAACTTGCCAAAGCAGCTACTCTCCTGAACGATGTTTTTACAACTAAAGTAAGGATTTATCATTTCTGAGTTGAAACAGATTTGATGATTCTCTAAAGATTTTATGCTTCGTAATTTTAAGTTCTCTTTAATTCTTCTTTTTCTGTATTACTGAAATAAAAGAAATATTTTTTTAAAAAAAAAAAGAGAGGAAAAAAGAAAACTCAAAGTACTCGCACACTTTCCAAAGTGAAACAAACCTTCATTCGCATTATAAGGTAAATGTTTCAAGAATACTCCAAGCCTCACATTCAATGTTTTGTAGACCTCAAATTTAATTTTAAAAAAAACATTTAACAAATCGTAAATTATCATTTATCGAACTGCCAAGTATACCATACCATAACTTTTTGTCTTTTCACACTTTAAACGCCACAATAACAAAAATAGTAATAGTTCATATAACCACAGCTCAAACTTTTATATATATCAATACGTTTCTTTTAATATCGACACGAGGCGTAGCGACAACCTCAGTGCCTTTTTCATAAAGATTTAAGTTACTTGTGATTTAAAAGAGGAATAAGTCTCCAGATTAAAAGTTAAAACCTTACGTCGAAGCGAGCCTTAAAGCGCAAGCTTATCGCATCCACTTTGTTTGTAAAAGAGGATGCGACTAGAATCTAACAGCTAATTGCAATGACAAAGAATTCACAGGGTTAATCAGTAAACCATACTAAAATTAATGGACTAAAATATTATATAAAAACAAAAGATGCAAATCATCTTATTCTTCACAATTCAGTACATCTTTCCATCTTGATGATGTTCAATATTTGAAGCACCTTAAGGGCCATTTTCTAGTTTCTGAAAAACGGGGCAGAAAAAAAAATAAACAAATGAACTATACAATGGTGTGCCAACAAAGGCCTTCTTCTGTCTTTGCTTTTAATGTAAAATACCAGCTCCAGAAGTATCATACGTTGGAAACTCCTAGGAGAATAAAATGAACTGACATCTAAGCAATAAACATACAGAGATTGTCGACTATATTTGTGTTCGCAAACTTCAGGGTTGGGAACAAAGAAATTTCAAGAGATAAAAAACAAAACAAAAAGGGCACATCCTTGCTGAGGACTTGCTTTAATCAACTCTATATTCTGGTGCACACGACTGACCTTTTTATGCAGGAGAAGAGATGCAGCCGTGACGATTGCATTCGAGTATCTGTGTGGATCAACTAAGGAACAAAACTTGGTATTTACATTTTAACTACTTAAAGTTCCACTTCATGGAGGTCATCTCCCATGCCACCGCCATTAATCGGTGTGCGACCCAATGCTTCGCCTAGAGGTTTAAGTCCTGTTGGTTTATGAAGGGGGCTAAAGGCATCACTGAAATTTGCACCACTCCACGATGCAGTTCGTCGGGAGTTGGCTTCTGCGAACGGCCCATGACTACTTTTATTTGCACTCTTTACTGAGATGTTTCCCATGCTAGGGAACCTTTGCATAAGCGTAGTTGTCGAGGGAGTAGAAAATGGATCGTTTGTGGTGGATGTTGAAGGATGTTCACTGGTTGTGGTGGTGTCTTCCTCAGTGGATTCCGGTATAGTTTCCTCTGTCGGTTCAGGTGACAATGCGGGACTTGGAACAAAGAATTTCGCATTGGCAGCAACCCTTGGCTTAATTGATGGAACAGAAGGTGACTGAAACAAGTTTGCTGAGCTCCCATTGCCTTGGTTGAAGGTGTCAACATACCTGACAAATCACACAAGATGGCCTGAGTTTAGATCATGTTCTTCATTCAATGACTAAACAAGGGGGAAACTTTTAGATTTCAAGCAGAATACTTTGATTTATGAACTAAGAAAGGGATAACTACCCAAAAGAGATCAAATCCTTTTCCTATCTATCACAGTCCTTTTTCCTTGATTTCAATACTTATAATGGAAGTCAGTATGTCAAAATGTGACAAATAGCAAATAAATCCTAGATACAACCACATCAGTTCGAAGCCTCATTAAGTTTTTAGAACTCTATTAGCAAAAATAAATAAATAATCCAGGCCACTGACTTGGTGTTCATGAAGGAAAGCCAGTACCTGGAAGTCAGAGACCCCTAAAAACGAACCACAGGACAAAATTTTACCAATCTTGTTCCCACAAAACATACGCTACTTGACCTTATTAGACCTCTAGAATTCATTATTACTACAATCCAAATATTGACATCACATTATCCATATCCCATTATCATTCCAACCAGCCAAATGTGTAACTGATTTGTCTGTGAAGATCTGCATTTCTAGTGCCCAAAGTATGCACTCAAGGTGAATACAAAGCTTCCGAGTTAATCCAAAGTATTCCATCAACTATACATTCATTGGTTAGTTTCATGAATCTGAAACTCAATATCCAAGTATTCTGTTATTTCCCCACTACTCTCCCTCCATTAATACGAACAATGACCGAACGTCCATGCTATAGTAACCCCATGGGCCATACAAGGCATTTACACTTTGCTAGAAATTACAAACCAACCCACAATATCACTCTTACTCTTAACCATTTAATTAAGCTTCAAGAAACCATCCAAATATTGAGTTTCACGAAGCCACACATGCTCCACTGACTGAAGTTAAGAATTAAACATTTGTAGTACCTTGAACGAACACCCATCCGTCCACGAGCCGAGAATTGGTTTGAGCTTGGTGGGATAGGTGGGATTCCGGAACTATTTTCTGCAGGAGTAGGATTGGGACTTGCAAACTCCACACTTCCATCATGGGATGGTGCTTCTTTCTTTAGTGCAGATCTCAAGTTGTAATCAGTTCCACCATTCTGGAACGTTGCAGTTGTAGGAGGTGGAGGTAAGGCTGGCTCTTCCGCCGGAGTTTCAGCACCTTCCTCAACCCATCTCTTCAGCTTTTCATCATAATAAAATTTGTTCTTCTCACCCAATTTCGCCTTTAGCAACACAACCCAAAATGAAAACCAACTTTAATTGGCTGATAGAAAAGATATAGGCAACAAGATTGAAAGAGAAACAAAGATCTCATGAAAAGTATCTGAATGGTTAAGAACCTGCCGACCCGGGCGAGGCCTCAAGACTAGTCCAACAGTCTTCTGCAACAATTGTGAACCAAAACCAAAACGTGTAAAACGAGATGTTCTTGAATCTGATGTTTTTCCTTGACCATCAGCTGACATTGATTCCTTTGAAGAACTGATCTGATTCTGTTGCAAATAATAAAATTGATCAATTGATCTGGTCCGTAATTTTTTCAACCGTGACAGAGGAAAAATGGAAATTACAAACATCACACCTGTCTTGGAGTTCTTCCAAAATCTGGCTCTGAAACACTCCTGTTTGAAACTGTCATCTTACTGCTATCAGCAGTCCACTCACTTATGGGCTCCATTGAAGCAGATGGAATTAACGATGACATTGCCATTGTTGACTGACTAGTTGATACTCTTGGGACCACTGGCTCATGATAATGTTCATTACCATGGATATTTCCATGTGTGGTTAATGGTGCAGGAGGTGGTAAGCCCCCAACTACACGATGTGCAGTACTGTCAAAAAAGTTGAGTAATTTTCCGACTAATTTTCCAGGGGCCAAATTTGTGGTATATCCACCCTGAAAGTTGTGTACAAATTGTACAAACGTTTATCAAACTGCCCTCAACATTTTATTTCTGAAACAAATATACAAAGAAATGCAATGAATACCTGTTGGTAGGCTCTAATCCTCTCTTCGAGAGAAAATAGCAACTGCTTCCACGTTTCAACTTCAGGAGCACGACCAGTTTTAAGTGACTTCAAAACTGCTTGGCAATACCTGATCCAAATTCCAGAATATCGTGATCTTTTTGCAGAATTTATAAAATCATCATATTAAAACCCCAAAATCAATAGTTATGAAGATAAGAAATCTCGGTAATAAGAAATCTCGGTAATCTATTTAGCCACGGACGATGCAGGAACATAATTTTTATTGATTTTGGTTCTATAGATAGTATTCTTCTGTTGCCATTTGGGACACTTTTGAAAATACAAAAATTCCCTTAGATAAACAATATGAACACTCTTATTTTGGGTGCTTAGCACTTTCAGGGGACCTTAGGTGTTTTTCATTTTCTAACTTTTAGATCACTTTCCATAGTATATATATCCAGGAGGACCCGCATCCTCTGGTTTTCATAATCTTCTCTTTTTTGATATGTAATTCTTTACCAAAGGAAAAAAGAAATGTAGAACCAGTGAAGGCACTTACTTCAACGAGTCTGAAACCTTCCCCACTTCTGCTAACATGTAAGCATATATGAGCTTATATGGCTGAAAGGGTAGAAGGATAAACTGAGAGTTTCCAAGAACTTTGGAGTATTCATATAATTCAGTTCTCTGTCCAGATAAACAAGTAAATTCCGTATGAATTTATGAAGTGATTCATCAAAAGAATTATAGGAAAGAAGTGCGTACAACAAAAGGACAACAGAAAGCTGATGGAGATAATGGTAAAACAACATTGGTAATATACACAAGAGGGGAAAATTTTCAATGAGTAGCATAGAGGATATGCTAGAGCAGAAGGAATCTCAACATTGTAAAACTTGGAAACTAATTTATCCAAAGATTAAGCACACCACAAAGAGATGTTATTTTCTAAACATATAGGCCACCTAAATGAGAAGCTATTTTCTAAAAATATAGGCCACCTATATGAAAAGGGGACAGTAGAGTACACATTTTAAATATATATTTTCTTTATATAAAAACATCTAAAACCAATAATTTTTATTTTATATTCTATTCTATTTCCATTCTTCTTAATTCTTAAATAAATAAAAGTCTGAACTCTTTTAGCTCATGTGTTCCTATAATTGTTTATCTTACTTCTACATCCGTGTTTTTATTGTGATTAACAAGTGTTCAATGCATGCCCAACAAGTGTCATACACGTATCCGAAAGTTAGAAACCTTAAGCATATAACTCATTGTTCGTCATAGAATATATCTAATGAATACCTGGATAGCCTCTGGGCCAGCATAGGTTCGAGGGAATTTCCAGTGATCAGCTCCAATAAGACAGAGTCTAGCACTGTCTGAATATGACTCAAAGTTTGCCTCGGCAACTAAATAGCAAATGTGGGCAGCAGTTATCTGAAAATATTGCCCAGCCAATTCAGGTTATGAAACATTCAATAAAATATCAATCAGACATTTTCCAGAAATAATCTAACCTCACTCCTTTCCTTCCATAAGGAGTCTCCAAGATGAATAATTACAAGTTCATCATCTTTTGTCCTGTTGGCAGTGATCACTGCTAAATTTTCTTCCCAATCATCCAGCATACTATTTGCAGGAAACTGTGAATATGACCCAGAGAACAACACATGAGCTTCGTAAGGGAGAGAAAAAAAACCTGGGAAAAAAAATTACATAACGAATCCTAAGAAATAAGAAAAGCTGATCTTCATCGCTCTCCTATTATTAAGATGGTTTCTACTTCATTAAGGAAATGGAAATACTATTCGTTGTAGCACCATAGTTTATGACCCAAATCATTCTGACCCTACATCACCTGTGAAGAATTTTGAGCCATGCTACCACCCAGAGGATTGATGTTAGACATTGATTGTGTAGAAAAGACTTCTGCAGGTTGCCCAGCTATAAGCAGGCAAAGGGTCCGCAGAGGTGATCCAGGTACCAACTGCTTAAGAGCCATTTGCTTCACAGTATCAATGTAAAACTGCAAAATTCAAGATGCAAGCTATACATAAATAAGAATTCAAAAATAAGGAGTTTTCACCAAATTTGATGAATTTGAGAATCCAAGACATGGTCTAAGAAGGATGAGTTGCAAAGAAAAAGCCACAGATGGAGAAACCAAACCAAACCAAACAAAACAAACCTGGTCACCGAGCTGTGAAGCAAGAACAAGGGCAGGTCCCCATAACTGACCTTCTTGTGCACATTGTAAAGCCTCTTTCTTTCTACCAGATACTAGGTGACTCTGAACCTCAGAAGCAGTTGCCTAGAACATGCACCAAGGAAATGTTACATCGCCCAGAAGCTAATGAACTACACTAATTAGGATCTCACTATAACGTATTTGCTTGAGAATGGTAGAATTATGAATTAATACCCGCATATGTCCTTCAGAAGGCAATACTTGCAAGCAGTGGCTAAGAGCATGATAATTATTGAAATGTACGCCATTCTTCTTGGCAGAAGCAAAAAGACCGGCAACTGCTGATTCTGGAT
Source organism: Benincasa hispida (assembly GCF_009727055.1). Classification (NCBI taxonomy): domain Eukaryota; kingdom Viridiplantae; phylum Streptophyta; class Magnoliopsida; order Cucurbitales; family Cucurbitaceae; genus Benincasa; species Benincasa hispida. The sequence goes on along the minus strand of NC_052359.1, from coordinate 3,986,395 downwards.
TATCACTTTCCTGATAAAAATATAAGTACAAATTAGGACAAATTGTAGTTGACCTCAAGTGTTCATTTCTAGAACAGAAGCTGGAACATGGCCCGTGGGTGTAAGGAGAGCTCAGAAAGGTGCAACAATAAGTTGAAATCAATTGAATGATCAAGAACAAAACTACGAGATAGAAAACTGGACAAGAAATTTGACTTTTAATACAAACAATAAATAAATTTATACTTGTCCACACACTGCTCTGTTAAATCAATCATTTGCACGCAATATATTGGTAGGAAAAAAAACTCTTGGGAAACAAGAGCAATAGATATCTAAAGCTATATGAGAAGTCTAAAAATAAGAAATAGAAAAACTTTCAAATGTTAAAACTCCAGATTAGAAATTGTTAAATAATGTTGTACAAGTAAATTGGCACAACACACCACAAAAAATATCCAATGCCATAATAATCAGTGACACAAACCCGCATGTCATGAACCATCCTAAAGAATATATCTTCTACAAGCAATCTTTGGGACAAACTTAGGTAAGTTGTTATTAACTTCCTGCCCTTCCTCTCAGGGAGATTATCTTAACTCCTCATTTGCATGTATAAGATGTAAATTACAGTAATGTAAATTTAAATGTAAATAAACAAAGATGAAAGTAGTTATAACAATCAACACACCTTATATTCTAAGGGGGGAGTAATTACCCTTAACACGGTGTCTGTGCCAAATGGTGATCGAAGTTTCCCATAATGCTGATATCCTATCTTGAGCAAATTAAGAAGCAGCCTCAACGCTTCACCTTTTCTGTAATCCATTCCTGATGATTCACAATTTGCAATCCTTTCATCTATCCATTTCTGTAACTCTTTATTCCCCACATTTCCACCAACCAGTGGACCAGGAAAGGAATGTTGGCAGAGAGCACTAAAGTAATCACATGCACCAACATCATTGCCAATAGCATTGGAATTAGTGTTACCCATGACAACTTCCATTAAGTTCAGGACAGAAATTGTGCCTCCAACAGGAGCCTTCACAAGTAACAAAGATGATGGATCAGAGTAGACTTGGTGCATCCAAATGAATAAATCTCGAAAAGTAAAATATTAAACACACTTGCAACATAGTACTTTCCCCCTAATAGTCAATAAGCAACAAAAAGGGAACAGACTGAGAAAAAAGGTGTCCAAACCTGACTTCCAAACGTTGAGTTGCCAAAGGAGCTGCTATCTTTCACCACTACAAGTTTACCTCCAAATCCAAATGTTACCAGTGCATGTGGAGGACGTCCAGCAGAAGATCTTCCAGCATTTGAAGCATAAGAAGACTGATGACCTCCGTGAAAAGATTTTTGAATATTAGTCACATTCTGATTGCTATAATAGTCACTCGACATAGGCATATGTTCATGTTCCTTTGGATTCTCCTGATGAAACTGATGACCATAATCCATAGTTGAGGGAAAGCTATTTAAGCTGGTAGGTCCATTGACCTCATTGTGAACCTGACTTGGTTGGAAATATGATGGAACTGCTCCATAAGAACTAACAGACTTCTGCTGCTCTTTTCTTACAGAAAAATCAGGACTTGAAGACCTATCCAGTAGCTGATTTCCACCAAAAGTTGGCCCAGCCTGAGATGAAACACTTTCTGTTTGCCAACTAGTCAAATTTTGTTGACTTTCATTATGGTAAGACCCTGTCAATTTATCATCTAGGCCTTGATTATGCACACCACTCGATCCGTATTCGTTAGGTTGCACATAATCAGCATACATACTACTGTTACCATAATTATAGCTATTAGCTGATACATACCCGTTTTGATTATGCTGAGCTTCATTAGTTGATTTAATTGATGAATTATAGGATTCCAAGGAGCACCATACTTGAGTAATTGTATCATAATACCAACCAGGGTATTGTGGATCAAAGTACATATGTTCAGGGTACCCAGTATTTCCTTGTGATACCTGATTAAAGTTAGAAACACCATCTGTCGTGCTAGTCTCAGTTACAGTGCCTACGACAGACTGAGAAGTTTGTAAATATGCAACCTCCGTGTTCGTACCAGAAACATCATTCCATTCACCGTTCAAATTAGTATCAAAGGCACCTTGGACATTTGCCGCTGCAGCAGAGTCCTCTACCTGGTACCATTGTCCAGAAGCTGAATCGTACTTCCACCCTGGATAGAGATTTTCCCACTGCTGACTGCTACTTAAATCCTGCCCAGCCGAAACTTGATCTGTGGATCCTTCATAAACTTGATGATTGTTTTGATACTGCACATAATTAACAGAGTTATTTGCATAGTTCTCGTCAGCACTAGTTTTAATGGTTGCTTCACCATTCAAATTATTCTCCAAGGACACACCGAGACTCCCTGCGTCATTACCACCCAAATCATTGAAAAAATCCGAATATGATCCAAACCCCTGCCCCCAATTTTGCGATGAATCAGCATGAAACGAACTCCATCCTACCTCCTTTATGGCCGGACCACCAGATTCATCGCTCTTGCTCACCAACGAATCTGAGGTCGATTCTGATCCAATACCATCATTGCCCGATTCCAATACGCTAATTTCCTCGACAGAATTCAAAGAAACCAAAGAAGCCTTCTCTTCTGCATGTGCTCCCAATGTCCCTGGATCAGCCTCCACGGAACCCTTCTCCCCTACGGCTTCATCATGCCCATGGTCACCACCATCACCACCACCACCAGAATCCTTGAATGTATTCTCCGCATCATTAATACTCAGATTGGCAAACGCCTTGGCATCATCAGAATCACTTCCATCAAGGAACTTGGATCCTGAATCATCGGGTCCCACAAAATCATCTTCAACCAATTTATCGAAGAAATCTTCATCTGTCTGATCCTCCACCTGAAATGGAGGAGGATTTGCAGCCATCTTTTAAACCCTAAATCCAACCCAACGCCTAATAACACCCCCAACCAAATTCACACCGTTGCCCACTAAAGAACCCTTAAAAACACTTCCGAATTCTCACCTAAACCAATTGGATTACAGCTACACCCGCAGCATAAACCAAGAGATCCAGCCCCTAATCGATCAAATGCACATCAATAACACTTCCCCCAAGTACGCAAGCTCCAATCCCACACATCCAACCCTAAACCGAGCAAGATCTGGGCCCTCTGAAACCTCCCCAATCAAGATACGACAAATCAAATTACAAGGAACGCCAAAAATCAAACAAACAGAAACCTAAACATCTACTAGAATTCAACGCATTGTGCGAAACGAAAAACTACGAATTCTAGCACAAAAGACATAATAACTTACAGATCTACAGATGGATTTGCAACGAAATGGCAGAGAGAGAGAGAGAGAGAGAGAGAGAGAAAGAGAGAGAGAACCCTGAAATTCGCACCACCCACCCACCTTGAGCTTCGGTGTTATTTTTTTTTTTTTTTGGGATCAATCTCTAAAAAAAATTTATATATTTTTGTAATATTTTTCGTCTTATGTGATTTTATTTTCTTTTTTTGTAATTCAATTAATTGCGTCTTGCGGTACACGTGGAGGCTTTTTTGTTGCTCCACCTTGATGTTTCCGTATTTTCCTTTTTCCTCTTGCCTCTTGCCCCCTCATGGGTGATTCTTTGCGTTTTTTTATATAGATTTTAATTTTATTTTTTGTGTCAATTAATTAATAGTTCAATTATTTTTTTGTTGAATTAATTAGTTTAATTATTAATTAGTGGAGTTTTAAGTGGTTTTATGATGAAACGAAGTGCTTATTAGATATGATCAATAACGTTTGTTATTTTATTAGCTTAAATTACGCATTTCAGGATTATGCCTTCCTTTTATTTATTTATTTTTTTAGAATCACCTTTCTTTTTATATATATATATATATCTACACTATGTATCATAAACTGACGACATATAAGGTGGGAATCGAACCTCAGATTTCGTAGTTTGATAGTACAAGTTCATATTATTTGAATTATGCTTATGTTTGCTAGTTTGCTAGTGTATCACGAACTACATTTATCTATCACACGGTACAATTTTTTTTTAATTTTTTTCTTTAAAAGAGTGTCATGTGAAATTATAATTGAATCATCAAATGAGTTAAATAAAGATGGGTGTACCTTCGAGTCGAGATGCAGTTAAAAAATTTCTATCATATAAATGTGGGGTTGTTTGGTGTGCACAATTGAGTTCATATGTTTGTGTTTTGGGTGTTTGAGATGCTGAATTCATATGTTATGATTATTTAGTATACTTTTTTTTTTACATAAAAAACATGTTTTTATGATGATTATTGTTTATTGTTGTTTGGAAATGTTTTTATTCAATAATTGTACGTATATTTTTAAATAAACTATATATTGCACTTTATTTTATTGTTTTTAAGCACACGTGTATTGTTGAGAGTTTTGGGAAATGGGGTTTAAGGTTTACTTTTGAATCATGCATTTCAATTTTTTTTTAACTTAAGCAATCATTTTATAAATTTGTACATATAATGTTTTTAGTTAAGTCATTTTTATTTCAACACTTTTGATAAAAACTAAAATAAAAACACACATCTGTCTTACAATTTTTTTCTCAAAAGTATTTTTACATACAAGTTTGTTTGATTTCTTACATGACAAAAGAGATTTTATTAATGTTAAATTACTATAAAGAATGACTATGAAGTACTATGAATTGATAAAAAAAAAAAAAAAAAACGAGAATTCAATGGTTTGATGGAACTTGCGTACTTTTGTGTCAACAAAGGATTTTTTTTTTTGCAATTTCGTGCGTCGACTTAAATATAAACAATTTATTGATGTTTTATATATCTCCTTAAATTAATAGTTATTTTTAAGTTTTAAATTAAGGTTTTATTGACGGTTTTATGCCACAAGCATCAACAAAACAAAAAACTCATGTGTCAACAAAATCCATTTTTTGGTAATCATAATAAATAATGGTCGTCGAAGTTGGTAGAGTGGCCGCCGTCGAAGGTCACGTAGTTGGCCGTCAATGGTGGTGGTTGGATGCTGCCAAAGTTGGCCGTGGGTTGTGGTTGCCGGAGATAGTTGTCGGGGTGGTCATGGTATAAAATGTCGATGACATACAAAATTATCCTCCCAAACAATGAGTTGAGTTCATGCCTTAACTCATCTCATCTTATCTCATCTCCTCACCTCACCTCAAACACCTCCATAGTATTGAACATTGCATCTATTTCAAATTTAAAAATTGGGTTAAATTACAAAATATTATATCTTTATGTTTATATCCATTTAATTCCTCAACTTTAAAAAGTGTTTAATATTTATTTGAAGTTTGAATATTCAATTTTGTATCTCATAGATCTATGAACTTAAAAAAAAAAAAAACTTGACCCAAAGGAAGCATACCTAACGTTATAGTTTTTAAGTTTTTAAGATTCTAATTATTTTATGTCTTCTTGATAATATATTCATATCTTTAGAGTCTTTCTCATTCGGAAGAGGCCTGAATTCATTTATAAAAAAAAGTATATATAGTATACTAATAGACTTCTTGATTGTTAACATATCATCACATTCATATGTCAGTTGCGCTAGATTAGCTTTGACAAATAAAGTTTTTGAAATGCATGAATATAATTACTCACATGGATGAACAATATATGTAATTTAACCTATATTTTATTATATATAAAAATATAAGATATGAACATTTGAATCTCTAACTTCAAAAGTTGAAGTATAAGTTAAATTGTACCCAAAATATTATTGAGATACATAGAGATTGAAAATAAAAAGAAAAAACAGTATACTCTATTATTATTAATATCATTATTTGTTTTTTAGGAATGGAATTTAATTTTTACCTTTGTGAATTTTGGCAAAAGTATCATAATTTTTCTTTTGAAAGAATCATAATTTTTTTTTTTTTATTTCATATGATTCAAAACCCAAACTTATATAAATAACTGCAATTTTCATCATCCCTTGAAACTTTAATTAAGATCACCCATTGATTAATTTTAACAAAAGACAATATATAGTCTTAAAAGAACAAAAAAAAAAAAAACAAAAGACAAAAGACAATATTCATCTAAAAGTCAATTCATTGGAAAAAAGAAAAAAGAGTTCGCACAAAATTACGTATTGCACATACCAAAAAGGCCCAAAACGAATTTCTTTCAACAAAATTCCAACTGAAATATAATTTTTCTGTAAATTCTTCTCGATTTCGTAGACATTTTTTTTTTACCTCTGAACTTTAGATATGGTATAAATTTAAACTTTAAACTAATAATTGAATCAAGTTAAATCTTAAATTTTAGGAATTGTATCAATTTAAACTCCAAAATAATAATTGTATCAACTTAAACCCCAAACTTTTATAAGTGTATCAATTTAAACCTTGAACTTTCATATTTGTATCACCCTCCATTATGTTTTATTTCGATAGACTTATAAATGTTCAGAGTTGAAATTGATATATTTTTTAAAATTCAGGGTTTAAATTGATAAATTTATGAGAGTTCAATGTTTAAATTATTATAATTATTAGTATGAGATTCAAATTGATACAAACTCTAAAGTTCAAGATTTAAATTGATACAACTGTCAAAATTTAAGATATAGGTTGATACAATTCTTAATTTATGGTTTAAATTGATACAATACTCAAAATTTAGGAGTATAAATTGATATTTATCCTAGATTTTTTCGTTTGCTTCTATCGTCAAGCACTACTCAAAGGGACAGAGTTAGAAGGAAATGGAACTAAGGAATAGACCAAGAGTTTGACGGATGTCGGAGAGTCTCAACCGATAGTCCAAGGTAATGAGAAAGGAAAGCAAGTTTAGCACATTTCCCGGCTATTCACGCATGAAGATCGTCGTATGTATGCTCGACTTCGGTTGCCGGTGCTATAGGTAGGAGTACATTATGGCAGGATCAGTCACCCGGGCAAACCAACCCTCCTCCAAGAAGAATTGTGCTATGCCCCCCCGATCCCTATAGAGCGAAAGAGCTGCCTGGTGATCCCTAGGTTGTAGCACGTCCGGTCGTTAACTCCTCGCGCCGCTGCCGCCGTTTCTAGGACCGACCGACGCCTCACCTGCACAGGTACCTACGTAGTGTAGTGTCGGTCGCACATTCAACATAGCGTTCGAACTCATGTGCCTTCCAGAACCAGGGGTCTTCGAGCTTGGCAGGTAAGCTACCTTGATCCGTCTCTGGTTTCGATTCGTTATGCTCAACACCTCCAACAAGTCCTAAAGTCTCTTGCCGCCTAAAACTCCGCCAAGAAAGCGCAGCTTTACGTTTAATCCTATGTGCTCCGGTCTTAACGCCCTTACTACTGCTGTGCAGCCTTTCCTCGGGTTCGTAGAGTCGGGTTTCCCGTTTACCCACAACAGAGGAGCCGCCCCCATATATAATTAATTAAAAGCGCGGATTCTTCCAACAACATTTTTAACAATAGTTTTGTTTTTTTTTTTTTTTTTTTTTAATATCATTCTAGCTTTCGAAAGGTAAAAGTTATTTGTTTTCCCTATTTTTGCTTGTAATTTCAATTACAAGATATAATCCAATTTAACTAATTTTTCCTATCATAAATTAATAACATTTAATGTCGATCCATAACTTTTGTCTTAGGAGCTTCAATTAAAATTTTGTAAACGTAAATTTTAAGTAATTAATCCAACAAAATTATAAATGAAATTCAACTATTAATTCAATACATCACAGCTAATCCTCTACGAGTTTTTTATATTATAAAATCGTTGCACAATAACTTTATTTTTAATCTTATGATCAAATAAATTTTTTCTGAAGATAAGCATAGGAATGGTTTTAAAAAAATTAAAGTTTTTAGTTGAATCAACATCTCATAGTGCATGTAGTTTTTTTTCCTCCCAAAAAGAGCGGGAAAAAAAATGATTAGGTCGTATTATGGGTTGCAGCCATTTTTTGCAACTCACTCTAACCCATGAAGTAGAAAAAATACAAAATTATTTTTTAAAAAAGAAAAAACAGTTTGTCACGTGATAAATTGTGGCCGGATAATTAAGCAAATTTCAAGAATATGAGTACAACCCTCAATACATCTAAGTGTATATATATATATATATATATAATAAGAGGGGGCAAGCTACGAGTATTCGTAAGTTGAATTAAAGCAGTTTTTAGGTTCAACTCAATTTTTTAGTTTGTAAGTTTTTTCAATCCAAATAACTCTTATTAAATAACGAATCCAACCCAACTCAACTGTGAAACATTTGGGTTAGATTGGTTCGGGTTATTTGATTGAGTCATTTATTTAAATTTTTGTTCAAAAATTAAGTAAACTGTTAATATAAAAACAAATTATTTATCGATTTCCATATATTGAAATAAAAATAAAAATTTATTTTCAATTTATAAATGAAAATTTTCTTTTCGAAATACTAAAAATATATTTTTAGGAGTTGTTGGAAATAAATTGTCCAAAAAATCATAAAATTAAAATAAATGAAAATAAATATAGAGAGATTTTCAAAAATAGAAAAATAAGGGAAATTGTTTATACAAAATAGCAAAACTTAATTGTCTTCCCCCTTCCCTTTCTCCTCTTCTTCTTCCTCTTTTTCTTCCCCTTCTTCTTTAGTCTGATCTCGATTTTTTTCTCTAACCCACACACTATAAATCCCTGAATTTATTGATAGAGTAAACACACATAAAAAGGAAGCTAACATAATCATTAAATACTTTAATTACACTTTATTTGAATAATAAACATGATAAAAAAAGCAAAAACAAAAAACAAACAGGTTTTCATACAAGAGGGTTTCAGAAGTACAACCTTCGTAGAATCCTTTAAAATCTTGCTTATCTCCACAAATTTGATATTCAAATTTTCAGTAGACCACCAAGAGATTCTTCTCTACTATATATCCTCAGCCTTGGATTTGAGTGGTGAAACTATAAATTGAGAGGGATTAAGATGGGTTTGAGAGAGATTTAGAACAAAACTACTTTTTGCAGAATTTTTGTCAAATTAGATTGCATGAAGCTTTAAAACTCAGATATTGAAGCTTTAATTAAGTTTAAACATGCAATCACTAACTAATTCAACTGATTGACACTCCAATTAGTACTTAGTAAGTGGGATAAGTGTTAAAATGTAGATTAATCCACTAACAAAAGAGTGAATTTGGGATAAACCCACTTTCACATTTAAAAATCATTTTTAATTTGAACTTTTAATCTAATTTAATTTTACTTTAAAATCAAATTAGACAAAAACAAAAAATCAATTCTGAAATTGAATTTTATAAATTAAAAAAATGATATATTGAATAATTAATTAATTAAATACATTTAATAAATCAAATAATAAATTAATAAAACACTTAATTTTAAACATGGATCTTATTCATGTAATCAATATTTAAATATTTTGAAATCCCCAATTACGTTTAATTACAACAAAATTAAACGTTAATGATATCAAATATAACTACCCAAACCCTATATTGATATTGAACATTTCAAATTCAAACCCTAAATAGAAATTTGAACATGTCAAATTCCAATCTTCTAATCCAAGGTTTAATCTTTTATGAGCTAGTAGAGAGGTCTTATGAACCTACAGATCATGAGCTCCAACGATTTGAGATTATTGGCTAAATTCTTTAAATTGAATTAATCAATATTCGTTAATTACTGAGACATACCACTATAGCTCAGTAGTTGCAATCTCCTCACTGTAGATATATTTCTGTCAACTTGATTTAACCATAATCAGTAAGTTGATCCTTTACAGATCGTTTGTATTTATAACTAGGTCAAAATTACCATTTTACCTCTGCAAATACATTTTGCTCCTTAGGTCACCACGGATCTTCTATTGAACAATTAGTTTATAGTCCAACTAATAAACCATGTATCTCTCTATCATGAAAGGACGGGACCCCTTTGTTCAGTACCAGAAATCAGTACTTAAGAGAACAACCTATCTGTTAACCCTAAATTAGGTAGGAGTGAATTCCATCTTGCAAGGCGATGTTCTCATCTATCTATCTGGTTTTATCCCCAAAATGGGAGGGTTATTGAGCCGTGTTGTTGAACTACTCTCACCTATGCAGATAAAAAGATAATTATGAATAAACAGGAGTTCATAGTTAGCTCAGGATTAAGATTGAGTTACCCTAGGTCATCGGATTGACATAGTCAATTTTAACAATAAACGGTCGTCATAAAGTAAGAGTGCTTATTTCTAGGTTCGGTCTTACACAAACTCATTGCATAGGACATCCCCACTCGCTTATCTCTACATGAACGAATTAGGATCACTTTGTTTGTATCACTTTACAACTATTGTAACATTTACAAAGTGGGTCGCATCCAATAGTATTACTAGAATAAAGTACCCAACCTTATTCGTATACTATAGACCGTTTTGACTATTTACTCGAACTTAATCCACTTTTATGTCTCCACATAAAGTTCAAGTATTCATGTAATAGCCATGGATCTTTTGTTTAATGGATTTAGTCTTTACTAGTGTAATTTACATATTCAACAATAATCTTTTTTAGTATACATCAATTATATCTTTATTGCAAATAGAATATGTTTCTACAAACTATGAGTTTTAGGACGTACAACCCAACATTTGTTTTACTAGTTAATTAAGTTTAAGTGCTTTTAATTATGAGTGAAAAATGTGTATTAACATCAATGGAAAGAGTAACTTAAGTGTGTATAATGAATAATGCATCTGAAATGTAAGAGAAGGAAAATTTTCTAAGTTTTCTGACTATATGCGTTCAGGTTGTCAATATGGTTGACACATAGAGAGTTGGAGAAGACTATTAATGATAAAACAAAAAAAGGGACAAGAAAGTATGTTAAGTGTGGAATGCTGAGTTCTCGAGTGAAGTAGAAACAAGTTAATACTTAGAGAAGGCAGAGAGGGTTCCATGTGTTGGAACTATAAGGTGCCATATGACCAATCCGGTTGAACTATGCGGCCAGAGGTCCAAAAAGGGGGCATTATGTCTAAGTACAACAAAGTGGTATGAAAGATTTATACAACCAACTTTGTATATCAATGTTGAGGATAAGCTGACAACGGATGCAACATAAGAGCATGCGTTGAAGGGAGAAGGCTTGGGTGGCCGCAAGGCCATGCGATAAAATTTAAGTTAAGGAATTTAGCTTAATTAACGAGTAAGTAAGCCAGTTGGCAACGTTGTAAACGTCAATGAAAGGATAAGCATGCAAGATGGTAATTAATAAAGCAAATTTTTCATGCACGCTTGATAACGGGCAGAAATGCACGTTATTACAGTGCTAAGTTATTAAACAATGAAAGTTTGCGTTGATAAAATATGTAAGATTGTGTCAAAAAAGCATTAAGTTCATAACATTGCAGCCGCATGCGTTCATCGCACGAAAAAGTTAACTTTTGTTTTTTTATGCAGAATATGTGTTGACGCAAGGCGGAAAATGCGATCACAAGAAATCAACGGTCGAGCGTAGCGTTACCACAAGGCTTTTTGGTGATTTAAGCTCGCAAAAATCTGCTTAATAAAGATTGTCGCATAGAGCCGATGCAACTTGGTGGGCACATCTGGGTGAAAAACATAATAAATCACGATGGGACAGAAAGCTGATGACGGTCGAGTCCGAATTAAGTTGACAAGCCACTATGAACTACTGTAGCAAATACACTCAACTTTTCGGTGACAAATATTCGGTGCATCAGACAGAGAATTAATGTCATCCCATTAGTGCAGTCACAAGAGAGAAGACGCCTTTCACCCCGAAGCTCTATAAATACCGAGGGAAACCTTCAGAAAAGAAGTTCGAACAGATTAGCCTTGTTCTTTGATTTTCTTTTATTTAATGCGGAAGCGAGAGAAGCGAGATTGTGCCAATAGATCGTTTCAGTGAACTTGAGAGAGTGTCGGAAGCATCGAGATCAGAGAGAGGGCCAGCTCCTGCAGAAGTAGGAATATCTTTTGAACAGAATAGAGTTGACAGTGTAAAAGCCTTGGGAAGCAAGGGATTGTTGCCAGGCTCTCTATCCTTATCTTCCATTGTCATTTTGTACTTAAACTTATCTATAGAAATGGAACTTACTTCTTTATATCTGTTCACTCTCTGTTTATTACACATGAGTAACTAAATCTGTCAAATGGGTTGAGAAGTACTTAGCTAGTATAACTGGGGATCTTCATTCTATGCGATTATCTTGTATTATGTATGCATCATTCATTTATTAGAGATACTCAGGAGGGTAGTCTAAAGACAGAATCTAGGCTTGGAAAAGTCAGGTTAGAATCTAGACTCGGGAGAGTTAGATTAGAAGACATAATCAAGAGATAGAAGCTTAGAAATAAGCACTGTTTGCTATTAACGCATCGCATGCATCCTAAAGATAGGATATGATTATGTGCGGTCATCTTGTCTTTATGTGCATTTTGCATCATCGCACAGGAAAAGAGTAGAGACTTAGGAATAAGCTCTATGGACATTTTTGCATTCAACACATGGATCCTAGAACTAGGTGCACCGCATTTGCATTGGAAAATGACCTGCTGTCGCATGAGTGTAGCATGATCGCATAGTTTGACGATTCTCGGGAAACTCTAGCTAAGGACCTTCTCAACCCGTTCCTCCGCATACTCGATGCATCTACCGCATAATCGATCTTTTCTCAAATTCTCCGCATACATTTATTTTTATACCACAAACAACAAACCAAACAACTATTTGATTTATTTGGTTACCGCAAAGTCTTCTTAGAAATTATCATCGCATACTATTTTTCCTAGTCCCTGAGTTTGACTTTGGACTTACGAGGAAACTCAGTGGGGTATAAACTTGGATTCCACTGAGAAAACTTGTTGCTCAACGCAGTTCTATCAATGCATCTCAGTCCATAATTTCATCACATAAAATAACGCATCAAGTTTTTGGCGTCGTTGCCGGGGACTTCGGCATTCAGTGTGCTAATGATAATTTTTCTGATTTCTTTATAGCTCTCAATCTCTGGTGAATTACGACCCAGAGATTGAGAGGGTGTTTCGACGAAGACTAAGAAACAACCACCAACAACAACCAAATAAAGACGATATGGCAGAGCAACCTGGAAACGGAGCACCAAACGAAAACAATGTCATGACGAATCCAATCCTACGAACAATTGCAATAGGCCCATTCGAGACTATGCATCACCAAACCTCTATGATTTCTCTCCAGGAATTATGAGGCCTGCCCTTGATGGATCCCTATTCGAAATGAAACCGGTGATACTGTAGATGATCCAGACTATAGAGCAATTCGGAGGAAGGCATGGCGAGGACCCGCACGCCCACCTCTGAAGCTTTATAGAAATCTGTAACACTTTTGTGTTCCCGAATATCTCTACCGAAGAAGTTCGACTAACTTTGTTCCCATTTTCTTTGTGATCAGGTACAAAAGTGGGCATATTCTCTCGAACCGGGGGAGATCACTTCCTAGGAACAAGTCGTCGAAAAGTTCATGAAGAAATATTTCCCACCAACCGAGAATGCAAGAAGAAGGAAATTAATAACAAATTTTGAACAAGAAACTGATGAATCGCTCAGCGATGCCTGGGTGAGGTTTGAGAGGTTGGTAAGAGACTGTCCACACAACGGATTACCAGACTGCTTGCAAATGGAGATCTTTGATCAATGACTGAACCCTACTTCGCAGACCGCTGCTAATGCGGCAACAGCTAGAGGTCTGCTGGACAAAACGTATGAGGAGGCCAAGAATATCCTTGATCGCATTTAAAAAAATCACGAGGACTTGAGAGAAAGCGATCAAAGATTAAGAATTGGAAACAATGACGCAAACAACGGGGCCATCGCATCCCTTCAGAACCAAATGACTGCAATGATGAGTTTGATACAAGGTATTGCAATTAACAGCACGGGAGCGAACAAAGGGCAGGTCAACGCAATTGCTCAAACGACTGCAAGTTGTGTCATATGCGGAGACGCGCACCCAATGGAAGAATGCCCAGGAAATTCGCAATCAGTATGCTTCATAAAGAATAATCCCTACTCCGATACATACAACCTCGGGTGGAGAAACCACCCAAATTTCGCGTGAAAAAATCAACAACAAAATTTTCAACCAGTGGCGCAAAAAGAAGGGCCACCCAGATTTTTCCCGTGAACCAACGGTCTAATGCACAACCAAGCCAGTAGTTTGCAGACACCGCAATCTTCGTCCTTAGAAGGCTTGCTGAAGCAGTACATTGAGAAAAAAGAATCAGTGCTTCAGAATCAAGCAATGTCCATTCGAAATCTCGAAATTCAGCTGGGAAAAATTGCGAGTGAGCTTAAAAATAGACGGCAAGGAGCATTGCCGACTCAACTGAGCTTCCTCACAACGTTGGGTGTGCAGGG